>NW_024426230.1:20845627-20885513 GCF_017311325.1 Ursus maritimus | reverse complement strand
AAAAAAAATTCAGTTCTGCTGCTGAAATTAGAATCAGGGACTTTTAGAAATTTCTGCAAAACATCTGTAATATATGAGACAAAAGGGGTCAAGATGAAGAAGTAATGCTGAAATACCTAGATGTCATACCAGAAAAGGAATGACTCCCAGAAAAATATGTAAATAATTTCTCCCCGATATATACCAAGCTAAGGGCAGCAGTTATTGAGAGTAAGGGCTCTGGGTGGGGAGCTGAGTGACAATTAGGAGGGAAAAGCTGAAGAATATTGTGCGACCTTAGCAAATGCACCTCAGGAGCTACTCATCCTCAGATTTTACTGAACCGCTCAAAATGTAATGTGAGGAATTAGCTGTGATAGGCTTCTAATATTGCTAGCATGAAAATTAGAGGAGGTGAGGAGGTAGAATCCCTAATTTCATCTTGTTGAAACACTCAGGGGTGAAAGCCACTAGGTGACCAGCTTTCAATCTCTTTCCCACGATAACTATAGCTCTTACTGAAGGCGATCACTAACAAAGCACAGCAGAGACTACAGATGCTTGCAGGTGGGTTAGGAGGGAGAAAACGGAATGACTTTAGAAAATTCCCCAGAACCTAGCCACCAGGGGTCCTGAATGGAGCATTGTATCCCGTTTTACTTGTTAAGGAAAGGACACAGAACGAATTGAGTTTTCATAGTAAACAAGCCTCATTGCCACTCCCTGGAGATGGATGAAATGGTCTTGAAGCCCACAAAGGAAAATCAATGAAATAGTGATTTCTACAATTGCTGAGGGAGTGCGAGGAAGCCATCAATATGTCAATATGATCCAGCTTTCCTTAATCAGAGGTAGGCACAAGAATCCCCTGAGAAGCTTCCCAAAATATAATGGACCCACAGGCTTCTCTGGGCTTTCTGGTTCTGATTCAGGATATATCAATTGTATCCAGGAACATGTATTTTTAGGGGAAAAAAAAATCTCAGGACATGATTATGAAGCACAAGGTATTGTGAAAACTATTGACATAGATTGATATAGATTATCAGTTGCAATTGATACAGATTTCAATCTAATCTATTGATACAGATTATTGGTATAGACTATCATTTGCAAACATAGCAGAACATGAAAAATCAGAAGACTCACGAAGGGAAATGGAGATTCAAAAAACATTAAACTTAGCCAGTACAAAAGTTGTAGTCTCCAGAGAAAGAGAGTTGAGGCAGAATGCAGAAAATAATTTAATAATTCAATATGTGTTTTTGTGTGGTTCAAAATCCAGAATAAGCTATTGAGAAAAATAAACTCTTGGAGTATATTTTTGAACAGAAACAGCATAGGAAATTCTGGTACCATAGTTAAAAACCAGTATAATAAGGATTGAAAAAGAAAAAAAATATAAGAAAAAAATTGTCAATTCAAAAAAAAGTTAGGAAAAGAGAAAATATAAAGCAAGAATACAGAATAAATACAAAAGCTAGGAAACAACACAATAAATAATACCAGACACATGTGTAATTACAACAAATGTACACAGGTTAAATATACTTTTTTTAAAAAAACGTGACTCATATTAATTAGAGCAGAAACCCTACTAATAGCAAGAGAAGGAGAAATTCTACGTCAAGGAAAATTTCACCTACTTTATCGTTTTGCCCTGGCTGGCCCAGATGACCTGGAACTCAAGGAACTTGAGCGATTTGCAATAAGGGTGTGGACACATTCGGCAGTAACTGAATTTCTTAAATGCAGATAAGTAATATTATTTTTGCCCACATATTTATTATTCATTGTCACTTAACCATGAAAAGTATAAAATCCATTTCTGACATGAAAAAGAAGTGACTCATATTGCATAGAGAAACATAAAACAAGGATTTAAAAAAATAATCAAAGGTATGAATTCATCCAAAAATGATAAAGTGTTCAAACTTGCTTTTACTTGTTATTTTTGCAAAATTCTATCAATAGTGAATAGATTAAATAATAAAGTAACTAATGATAGAATACTACACAGCTTTTATTAAGATAGGTTTATATCACATGTACAGACATGGAAAGATATCCATGACACACCGTTGAGTTTAAAACTGATTATATAGCATTAGGTCTAGTATGGATGGATTTGAAGGTATAAAACCAAAAAATGTTATTTTTGGTTGATGTAGAAAAACTTTTGACGTTCTTTAACATACACGTCTGATTGTTTTAATTTTCATGATAAGCATGTAATTTTTTAATAATCAGTCAACACAAAAATGGTTTTATCATAAAAAATAGCTAGAATGAGAAGAATTCATAAATTAGGAAGAATAAATGCAGAAAAGTTGAATGAAATAAAAATTATTCATGAATTCTCAAGAAATATAAGTACTAATAACATTCTGATGGACTGTATTGTATTTATCTCTGTGTTACTAGGGCCTAATACAAAGCCTGATACACAGTAGATAGACAACATCTATTTGTTAAATGGAACCACCTAATATGATACTGGAAATGTCTCTATAAAAAATCATGTTAAAAAAGTTCTACATACTGATTACAGTATTTTTATGACTATAATTACGTAGACATATATAAATATGTCTTTTCTATTAAATCAATAAATACTGAAAGAAAAGGAGTAGTTAAAACATTTGGAATACTATACTATTCTTATAAAAAAACCATTCATTATTTGTGCTGGTAATAATAAACAAGGCAACCAGGTTCTCGTCTTCCTGGATCCTGCAATCTAATTAGACATGCAATAAGCAGAGAAATAATGGAGGAAATTCTTACAAATTGATGTAAATTCTATAACAACTGAAGAAAGCCATTCATTATACAGCATATGACGGCATATGTGCTGAGAGAGGAATTTCGATGAATCAAGTACAAAGGCTCAGAGTCTGTGAAACAGTGGCATATTTAAGGTAGAGTCATGGGTAATAAATAGAGTGGATGTCAGTGCTTTAGGAGAGAGTAAAAGGAGCTGAAGTTAGAGAAATGGGCAAAGACCAAGTAATCCAGAGACTTTGCAGCCACAATACAATGTTTGGATTTTATTCAATATGTAATTGGAAATCACTGAAGGATTTAGCAAGGACAGACATGATTAGATTTACATTTTAATAAGATCAGCCCAGCTGTTCTACGGAAGAAAGGTTGAGGTGTAGAGGCGAAAGTGGAAAATAAGATTGGCTAAGACAATTCTGCAGTAGGTCCAAAAAAAGATGCTGGTTTCGATCATGTGGAAGCATTAGGGAGGGAAATACTTGGATGAACTTGAGATGAATGTGAGAGGAGGTCATGGCTGTCTGTTGGTTATAGAAAGCGAGGGCAGGGAGGAAACAAGCACCTTGGACCATTCACTGAAATATAAAGGTGGGAAGAACAACATGTTCTGGTAGATGAAATTATGGTTTATTTTGGAAACACTGAATTTGTGGTTTCAATTAGATGTTCAAGTGGAAATGTCAGGCAAATTGTCTCAATTTCAGTGGCAATATCTGTCCTGTGGATACAAATTTGAGAGGTATCACCAGCTAAAGTCATGGGAACCAAAACTGACTCCTGTACACACTGCTAGTGTTTAATGTATTCTTTTCTTTCCCCCATGGTTAAGAAAGTCTCCTTAGCTAGTGTGTGTGTATATCTGTATACACATACATATACACGCACATATATATACACACACACATACATGCATACATACATATGTATATTTTCCGTGAAGTTAAGATGCCAGATTTGAATTTTTATTATTGGGCTCTTGTACATTGCCTTACACACATTGGGCTGACAATAAATGTTTGTTTTATGAGAAAAGGAATGAATTTAATTTTTGTAGAGAAGGCATTTTTTAAGCCTGGGTATGGTACTTTAAAAATATATTATTCTACCATCACACAATTAACAAAAATAACTCTCTACAAATTATTTTCTGATACTTAGCTCAATACTCAAGTACATTTTATTTAACTACACTAACATAAACAAGTACTGGGGAACCTTAATGTTACACGTTACCTCTATTTGAAAGACCCACTCAAGTAATAATATTACAGTATGACAGTTTTCTGATTTGTACTCAGTAAAATCTAATTCTGAGAGCAAAGCCCCTGGATGGGTTCATCTGTGGTCTCTTTCATGGTTTTGAAGGACATCTTCCAACATGCTTCCCACCTGAGATCCTTATTTGGCTAGCACCCACGCACCAACACAAATCAGTCCCAAACCTCCCTATGACATGCATCACCCAACATCTGACACCGTATTTCAAATGTTGTTGTTGTTGTTGTTATTGTTACTGAAAATTATAGACAATAGTTTCTTGGTATAGTTCCACCACATTGCTGCAGGTCTGTAAATTAATCCCATTCTACAGAAAACAATGACATATTTTGGTACTTCAATTCTAACTATTTTCAGAAAAAAAATTTATTTTCCTTTTGCAACAGAAAAAGTCAATAATCCAAGACAAAGTCAATGCCCATGTAATTTTTAGTTTAAGCAATAATACTAATACCTCCCTGACATGTTTGCCTGATGTTTATAGAAATATGCCATGATTTACGAGGAATTTTAAACTAGCTTATCCTCACTGTTTTGAGTCGTCTTTTTCATTTCAGATCTGCAAACCAAAACACATACTCCAAATAATATGAGCCTTCCAATATGCTTCTATTGCATTCTTAGGCATGCCAGAACTTTAGTTCCAAAGAGGAATTTTTCCTTTGATTTTTATTTAATAAGAGAAGGGAATGTTGTTACTGACAGATTGTTATTATAGCAAATTTGGCAAATACTACCTTAAAAATTCATGAATTTAAACTTTGGTCATAAAGTTTAAAGGCCATTGCTCCTTGTTGATTCAGAAAATAATATTGACATAAATATAAATCAGATTATCATGAAAAAGCTATCTGAATTATTTACACGAATGTTTTAAATAATAAAATATTGTTATGGCTAAGTCACTACTGACACATACAAATTTTTCCATTATATTAGATTTAACTGTTAATGGGCACAATGCATTACTCAATTACAAACAATGAAGGATAAACTGTTAAACTGTAGTAAGTATAGAAGTTTATATTTTGTGATTTTTCTTGACATTTAGAAAAAATTGAACTGTTACCTGTTCCAACACTGTATAATTTCTTGACCCTCTACGGTGCTCAATGTGTCTACTGTGTATATTAGTTATATGGTTTATCTTGTGGAGTTCCTTACTGAAGCTACCTCAAGTGTCTATGGCTATATTAAAATTTTCATCCTCTGATAGCACAGTCATCAATAACTATAACCCATTGATTTTATCGCCTTTTCACTTCCCTCCTAAGCTAGCTTAAGTTCCATGGCCAATTACCATAATAGCTCCGTTACCCATACTCTCAGCTGTCTTGTCATGTTCTCACTTCGCCACATTTGCTTTGCCAGAGGGAAAAATGCAAGCCCTAGTTTGTGCCTACAACCTCTAAGCTAAAACACACACACACACACGCACGCACACACACACGCACACACACACAGCCATGCCGATTGCTTTTGCTTTACATTCAAGGTCAATAACCTCAAAGAGGCTCTTGAGGCTGCCCAGCAAGCATACTCTAGTGCACTGGTTCGATATTCTCCCATTTTCATAGACAGCTAAACACCTTCTGCTCTTTCTTTTACCTGCTCTTACTTTCCCCACGCCATCACGATCATCTTCCAACTTTTCTGAGAGTATAGAGTAATCAGAAGCGAATATTCTAAATTCCCACCATCATAGCTACCAACCAGCATGTGCCCTTTCCTTTCTGTACCATAGATGAACCACAGCTGTTCTTGTGTAAGACCAACTCCTCCACCTGCACCCTCTCATCTGCTCAAGAACATTGCTCAGCAATTCCTTTCTCTCATGTGTTATTGATTGCTTCTCCTCTTCACCGGATCATTTCCGTCAGCGTACATAGATCCTGCAATTTCTTCCATCTTAAAAAAAAATCTGCTTTATTTCCCATTTGACTACAGTTCCACATCTGTGCTCCTATTTACACCATTTCCCTTGGAAAGAGTAGTTCTATATTCACACTCTTAAATTTTTCTTCCCCTTCTCTCTTAAACTTACACCAGCCAGGTTTTCCACCTCACAACTCCCCAGAAAATGTTGTTTTGGATGTCACCAATGTCTTCCACATTGATAAATCCAATACTTATTTTCCAAGCTTCATCTGGCTTGATTTAGCAGTGTTTGACACAGACGATCAATCTGTTCCCTGAAATATTTTCTTCACTTCTTGTAGAGAACACAGGCTTTCATAGGGTTTTGTTTTACTTCACAGACTACTTCTTCACAGTCTCCTTTACTGATTCCTCCTCATCTCCCCAGTCATTGCCTTTGTCACGCTGCAGGCGCAGACATTGCATTGCTTCTCTTCGGATCTCTAATGAATACACACAAAGTGGCTGACTGGCTTTGGTCCCATTAACCATTTTAAATGCTGTCTATACAGCGAAGACTCAAAAAAATTACAGCTGTAACCCAGACCTTTCCTTTAAGTTCCAAACTTACATACCTATCTGCCTGCTTAGCATAACAACTAGGAAGTACAAAAGCCAATTCCAGCTGCATAGACTAAGACCCCAAATCTCTATCCCTTTCCCTATTATGTTTCTCCTCAAGTTTTCTCCATCAAATTAAGTCTTTTCTTTCAGTTGCTCAGTCTTAAAACTTTACTGCTTCCCTTCTCTCTTTCCTACATCTAATCTATTAGATGGAAGCTATTGTAAGGACAAATAAAAATGAAAAAGTAGAGGCTTAACCCTCCCTACGAAAGGTCAGAAGAGAGACTTCACTCCCACTGCTTTTCTTAGAGCATTTACATTAGAAAAACCTATTATTTTAATACATTTTTAAAAAAAATGAGTATATACATTTTGGAAACCAGATATAGGACTATTATCAGTTTTTTGACTCAGAAACGTCTTTTCTAAGGACCCAAGAACCATCTCTTTGAAATGTAAACATTTCTGTGGGAAGGTAGGAATCTGACTTCGTGGGCTCATTGTTCAAGTTGCAGAACTACTTCCTATCATAAAGATGAAAAAATCCTGTTTCTCCTGCAGATGGGGCTGATTAACTAACATAGATGGTCACCTCGATAACCAGGGGAATTTAGGGTAAACTATATGTGACAAATAGTGCTGTCAGGTCCTCTTACTTGAGGACTAGTTATTGTGGGTTGTGTCTTCTTTATTACATGAAAAGGTGAGATTTCTTTCTGTCTGCAATCTCTTAGCAGATTGCTTAGCAGATTACCACATTCTACTTTAATGCTGATTCAATAATAAACTGTTTCTTTTCTCCACTACTTTTGTGGAGAGGACTTCTGTATTGGGAGAAAATTTTGTTTTTAATTTTATGTCCCAATAATTTATCTTCCAAATTGACCCAGAATCTACAATTTCTCACGATTTTAACTTCTACCACTCCATTCCAAGGCACTTGCTCATCTCATTGGAATTACTGAAATAGCTATCTAATTAGCCTTTCTCTTTCAGTCTTGGTCCCCTTAAATTTTATTGTAACACTATAGCGAGATCTATCCTTTAAATCGGAAATGAGATCATATCTTTTTCCTCTTCTCCCACACTAACTTCTTATGAAAAATTATTGTAATCTATAGAAAAATTAAAAACATACAAAGAGTATAAGATTGGCCTAGATTTACCAATTGCTCATTTTTTGTAACATTATTTTATCTTTCACTATATTCTACTCTAATATATATATGACTAGAATACATATGTACTTCTGAATCATTTTAAAGTAAGTTGCAGCCATCATTATAATTCATCCCTAAATATTGCAGCATGCATCAATTAAGAACAAGGACATTCTTCAACATAACCATAACACGGTCATCACACCCAAGAAATTTAACATTGATAAAATTTCCTTGTCTGATAATCTGTTTTCAAATGTCTCAAATTGCTCCAAAAGTCTTTACATGTTTTTAAAATTACAATGTAATAGAAGGTAGTAAGATAATGCATTACATCTGAATATAGTGTGCCTTTAATAGAAAGAAAAGTGTGCCTTCTTCTCATTTGAATATGGTACAATTTTTAAAATATGTCTTAATCTAGAATAGCCTGGCTATTTCCTTATGATTAAATTAAGGTTGAATAGTCTGGCAAGAATGCTAAAATAAGTAATGTTGTGGACTTCTCAACAAAAGGAGGAGATGAGGCGCCTGGGTGGCTCAGTTGGTTAAGTGCCAACTCTTGGTTTTGGCTCAGGTCATGATCTCATGGGTCACGGGATCAAGCCTGCCTCCCCCCTCCCTCCACGGAGTCAGGCTCCACACTCAGCAGGGAGTCTACTTGAAGATTTTCTCCCTCTGCCCCTCCAAAAAAGGGGGGGGGGGGGGGGGGGGGGAGGAAAGGAGGAGACATATCCAGAAATACGCTGCATCAGTTAGTCCCATTGTGGTGGTATATACCAAATGTGTACATAGAACAGGTAACTCTTTTTATATAACACATAATCTACCAAATGATATTTTGAGAAATGACAAATGCCCTCTAATCCAATAACTTTGTATCTAGTGGTTTAATACTTATTAATGATATTTCTCTACACTTATTATTGTGGCAGTGGCAAATGGTAATTTTCATAATGTATCATTATTCTACATTTATTAGCATAATCAGAAAATAACTGCTTTTTTACTACTGTTCCATTTTATTTATAGCACTTTGGCTTTATGGATTGATGTTCTTAAAAATAATGTTATGTGTTATAGTTCATGACTGTACCTGCCTGTACCTATACAGGAGTTAGGAAATACATCAGATATTTTAACAAAGAGAATTTAATACAAAGAACAATTAGTCATATAAGGATGCTAACCAGGGAACTGAAAAGGCAAATAAAACGAACACAGTAAAATGCTAAGGTATCATGGAAATAATGACAATGAAGCAAATAACACTTGAGGACCAAGAAAGAATAATGATAGCACTTAGACAAGAAAGGAATTTAAGGGCCCAAAGTGATATGCAGAAAAGGGGTAAGTTTAGGCAAGACTTTTTAAAGGATGGTTGAAAAACGCAGAGCAGTGGTCTCAATAGTTTTGTCATTCCACACAACACAGTATGCTAGTGCACTACACGGAGAACCTTATTCTGATAGTCTCATGAGAAGCAAGTAACAAGTATTTTAGATGCCTTAGTGAGACATCTGCAAATTAGATGGTCATAGATAAAATCACAAAAAAATCAGGGTCCTTCACCACACAGGGTCCTTCACAAAATCAGTGAATTTTCTGGTGGTAAGAAAATTACCACACTCTTACAGTAAGAGTGCCAACTTCCTTACATTTTAAGCAACAGAGTATGTTTTCAACCTTTTTAAGTTATAGTTTTTTGATATGTAAAAAGTGATAGAGTTGTTCTAATTTTGATTCCTCTTGTTATAATTGAATTTTGAATATCTTAATATGTTTAGGGTCATGCCTATACACTTTTCATTCTTTCACCTCAGGATTTTAGCGTTTTTACTTTATTCTCGATTTTAAAGGACAATAGAGTTTTTGCAGTTTTTAAAATTTTAGATGGTGCTAATTAGACTAAGGGAAGATAATTTGTTCTCATACATTGGCCAGAAATCTAAAAGAGGAATCTTTCATCAGCTGCTCCCTTCCTCGCGGAAATTCTTCTAATAGTAAAAGTGGGACTTTGGGGATATTTAATTTAAAAGATTTCCCATGTAGATTCCACACAGAGACATGTGGCAAACAGCTGCAAACTGATTTAGTGAGTTGTCTGCTGCAGGTATTTTTTCTGGAGGATTTAGCTATTCTCTGGACAACATTAGCAACTTTAAAAATAATATATCATGCACCTCTCTGGAATGACTCACTGCCTCCGGAAAATGCTGTGATAGTCCCATTTTATAGATGAGAAAATTGTGACAGAGTTATCTGAAGTCTCACATGTAGAAACTGGCGAAACTCGAAATAGAACACAATTCTTTCTTCTGCAGCGCCAAATTTTAATGACTGCTGCTTTAATCACTCTGAAACACCAGTTTTTAAAATCTATGCTATTTTCAATCTCCTCCTTAAACGCCCCACTTACATTATTATACATCTATCATCGCAAGAATATATGGCGTTCCCTGTGGCCTTCCAAAGTGGAAGCCACTAATTTTGCACCAGTTCTGCATAGCTATGAGTACTGTCCTAGTCACCTCTCGCCAGGGTCAAATTATTGGACCTCCACACTCGGTGGCTTTGAAGCTCATGCTCTAGGACTCTCCCTCACACCTGACTTCCCGATCACCTTTCCTCACATTTATTGAGTGCTGTGGCTCTAACTCACAACTGTTTTATCCATATAAAATGCCATAATTGGAAAAAAAATCTAGCTTAGTATGTATTACTTTACATTTATCATTTATCAAGCACTTACTTTGTCTAGCCAGTAGGTTATGAAATTTTCATAGATGCCACCTCATCCTTGACAACCTTATAAAGTAGGTGTAGTTATTATTAAGGTTTTGCAAATTAGGAAACGGAAGCAATAGTAATTAATTTAGCCACATTATAGAAATGATGGAGCCCGGATCTGACCTGGGTTGGGTCTTCCTTCATTGCTTATACTCTACTGCCACTAACAGTGTAACAGAAAGAGTAACAGCTTCTACGAGATAGCAAATCTGTAAGGCAAAGTATTCTTTTATAGGAGAATGCAGTTGATTCTCTCTAGTCTTGGGGAATGTGTTCAACACCCTGGGCGCATCACCAGGCTCTTCTGACAAAACCAAGTTATACAAGTTTATGAAAGCTAATGGAAACTGAGGAAAACTTGGGAAAAGTGGCTATATAACCGAGAAAATGAACAATTTCTCTTAAGAGTGAACACTGCTTCCACCTGTCCTCAGGTTATTTGCCCTGCTCTTGGCAAGCCTCCCCATGGCAGGGGTAAGTGGATTTTTATTAACAAGAATTTCCATGTTTCATCTGAAGTTCTCTTCAGTCCACAAGAATTCTTTTCTTTACCCAATCTAAGTACTATCCCATTTTCTGCCTCAGAATAACCGAAAATGGAAATGTCATCTCTTTTAGAAAAGCAAGAAATACAAACCTCCTTAACGCACTTTCAAAAATGAGACAATCTCACTCTCATACCTCGAAAAACCCTCAATCACAATATTCCACAGTGCAATTCCCAGATCTGAGTTATTTGGTCTTATTTCGTACAACGTTAGGACTCCATCAGTCCAGTTCAGATAACAACAATCCCAGTCGATTAATGAAGTTCTTTGTCATATTCTGTCAGCTTGATATGGAAAGAACATTAAGCCACTATGTGCCTTCTTTCCCCCTCAATTTTGTGATTTTCTGAAGACAAACGCCTTAAGAAATAAAGAACTGATACACATTAAACTGGCTTCTTTTTTTCTCCTCAAAATTTATATCCTGGATGTTTACTTAGATAATAATTGACATCAGAATTTTGGAGCCAGAAACAACTTGAGAATTAATCTCCCATTTTTTAAGGTGAGAACAGATGTCTTTCTACGTAGTTATGGAATGTATGGTCACACATCTAGTTAATGCCAGTACTCTGACTAGAATCAAGCATCTTCTATACCGAAATTCGGAGAAGTAGTCCTAGCAAAACATACACGATCCTCTGCCTGCTTTTCTTGCAGCAGTTGCCCTTGGAAGAATTATAGGTATGGAAAAAAATCTGTATCAGAATTCTTCTGAATTTATTAGGAACAGCAGTTTTGATATCATTTACGTGGGCTTCCGTCACAGAAAAATATCAACACTATATGTGCGTGTATCTATCTCCATTAGGACATACCTCACACAGACACATACACATACTGAAAAGTAAAAGAAGTTAAAAGTCTGTATCTATAATACAATTTTTAGGAAATGAGAATTATACGTATGAATCCTGGCGTGCTAGGACTCTAAAGCAGGAGTTAGCTCACTTTTTCTATTAAGGGTCAGATAATAAAATTTTGAGGTTTGTGGGCTGTGTGGTCAATCTGTCATAGTAAGGAAATGGCCATAGACAATATGTAAATGAATGAGCATGGCTGTGTTCCAATCAAACTTCATTTACAAAAACAGGAGGCAGGCTGCAGTCTTCCAATATCTACTTTGGACTGATGCACGTGTCCCTTTGATTGGTCAGTCATTCCTTAAATATTTATTGAGTCACTCTTTTATGCCAGTAACTATTCTAGACATTGAAATGAGAGCAGCAAAGAGAGCAAACTACCTGTTCCTTGAAGTCAGGGTCTGGTGACAATACATTATTAACTTAGTATATACTAATTAACAGCAAATTTATGACTGAATATATAGTATTTTTGGATGAAGAAAAATACAGCAGAATAAGATGCTAGAGTTTGAAAAGGGAAAGGAAGGACTTGCTAAACTAAACAGCAAGGCCAAGAAGATCCCCCTTATGAGGTAACATTTGAGCGTAAAACTGAATCAGGTGGATGCAGGTACCATGTTGATATTTGGAAAGTTTAGTTAGCCGTCCTGTGTAGATGCCTGTTCCGTTTGTCTGTCTGTTTTTCCTTCTCTCGCATTATTTAGTTCTTTTAACATCTGATTTACATGTGTCCTGTGCCCTGATGTCTGTGCACGGTTGTCATTTGATATAATCCTTTATTATCTATTTTAACTGCCCCCAAACACCTTGGTGAGCTGTGAGGTCACGCGCCTGACACAGAAGGCTACTGAAACACCCACACCTCATCTCTAATATTTGTGAACTGGGGTAGCAGACCTGCATTTTTCCTTCTGAGCCAGAGAAAGCTTTGACACCACAAAACCCCTAACCAGATGGCACCACCACTTTGTACGCACCAAATATTTTCTCTTTAACAAAAAATAATCATTGAATTTCATGTAATAGTCCGTAAGTTTGGAGATCACGTCCACCAAATCGCTAACCAATCAGGACAGCAGTATATACAGCAACTTAAAAAGGGAAGTTTTCTGAAATAATTTCATCATCTCCCTATACCGGCTTCAATTTTATGTCCTCACGAATTTTATGACTGGCAAACTCAGTAATATAACAGGAAGGGATTCCTATACCCTACTAATCCATTTACTAAAAAATATTTATTGAGCACTAACTATATGCCAGTCATTAAGCAATGTGATAAGTATGTAATAATTAGGAAGATGGTCATAGACCTTGCTACCTATGTTCTGGGAGGGGGTAACCCTCATGCCCCTTCTAAACCTCTCAGCCCCACCTCTTATGCATACCACTGCTGTGGTACAGCTTTGAACGGGTGTGAACATCACCTTTACTTGGACCCAGCAGCCCAGGCCTCTACTTATCCCTCCCGAAATCCCGAATTCCCACCCGAAAATGAGACCCCATGGGGATCCACTCAGCATTTCTTTATTCGCAAATCAGAAGACAAACAAATGTCATGGGCTACCCTGGATCAATGAAGATGGAGACAATGAATTAATGAGTTTCTCTTCCATCAGTAGGGTAGACAGTTGTAAAAAGGATTTTATAAAGTTTCTCTCAAGCTCCAGGAGGACAGACCACTTCTAATCGTTAATGGCTTTCCTTCCTTCCCTCAGTCTGGTCTCTCACTTCTACTCCCTGGGAACCATTCTCAATTAACCTACTTGCACACAAGCCTTTCTCTCAGTTCAGCTTTGAGGTAACCCAGGGCAAGACAGGAGGGAAACAGACCACACAGCCCCCTAAATAGACATACAATTGTAAGAATTTACATGTAAAGAACTTATATCTCCCACATACATATAAACACATCAAGAATATTTTGGAAAGTTTTGTGACCATATTGCCTGAGTAGTACACCAAAGACAGTAGGGTCCTGGAAGCGATTTCTGAGGAAATAACGCCTGAGGTGAATCTGAAGAAGACACGGAGGTTAACAAGGCAAGGAGAGTGAAACCCAGGCAGAGGGAAGAGTACGTACAGATACCTCGAGGATGAGAGCAGCCAGTGTCACTGAAATGCAGGAAGCCAGCGATCAGAAAGGGGACCAGGCCTTACAGGCAGTGTGAGTCAATACAGGATTATGATTATTCTTTTAAGAGCCAGGGATATTCGATCAAGAATTTCAAACAAAAGAGCTTTCAACATATTTGATTGTTTGCTTGTTTGTTTTAAGATCACTCTGCCCACCTAATACGTACAAAGTCAATAACCATAAAGCAGCAGAACCAGTTTCAAGGCAAGATCACCTATCAAACCCCAAATACTAAAATTGAACCTGGAGCTCTTACTTGCTAACTCTGCTTCTATTTCCCAACCTGTAAAATGAGGATCTTCGAAACTTCCAATTCAGATGTTTTCATTTTTTCTGCTTCAACTCTTACAATATTATGATTTAAAATAATTATTTCCTCATTACATGCATAAGCTTATATAAAATTAAATATTAATTTTCAGTTCCTGCCCTTCACAGCCCCTAGCTACTGCAGACACTAATTAAGGTAGAGATTTATTTTTTTAGCCCAGAGTTCTTGAATGATTCATGTAAAGCCTTTAGTCTGATAAATGTTCAACAAATATCAGCTGTTATTAACAGATAAATAGTACAAATTAATTTTTTTTTTACTAGATTTTAAGCAAGTTGAAGATAGGGGCTATACTTGGATTCACTTTTATTTTCAGCATCTAAGATAATTCCTTATAGTTAGTAGTCATTCAATAGGTGAATTGAATGTGTGAGTAAATGAATAAATGAAATCCTTCCCATTTGAACGAGGACAACCTATTTAGACCTCAGTCAAGTGGGCAGGAATCCGCTCATTCACTTAGTTACTATCATCCTTGGGGGAGGAGCCACATGGCTCAGTCAGCCCTCATGACAATTCCGTAAGGTAACTTGTTCCTACTTAGAGAAGGAAATTAAAGCAAGAAAAATAAAAGTTTAAATGACTTTTTTGAGGTAAGATAGGCAATAATTGGGGAGTAAACAAGGCCATCGATTCGTAGACCTTTTGATGCTCATCTTCCATTCCTCGTTACACCCAAAGAAGATCCTAAATGGTCAAATATACCCAGTGACCTCATTTTACTCCTCATTCTCCAAACACATCACAGAAGTTCTCCTTTCTATACCACTGGTGAAAAGTCTCCTACTTTGGATTTAAAGTCCTCGACAATTGTAATAATGAAAAGGTATGAAAAACCAGTGAATACCAGGAAAGTTTTTCTACACAGACCTATGTGTGGGGACCAGAGGAATTCAGAGGTGTTCACATTTAGTCTTATGGAGCACGTAAGTGAGCTCAAAATCTCTTAGCTTAAAAGTTGGGAGTAGGTTCCACAATGAAGGCTTGCTGAAGAGAACCATGCTTCAGATATTTTAGGAAACGGTGCCAGGCCCCATCTCTATATCTCTTTTTTAAAAATCTGGAGTGATGTCTACAACATACACAAACAAATGCCAGAGCTGTCATGATTTCTGTCAGGTATGACAACATCAGGACCTACATTAGTAGGTTTCTTGATCTCACTGTTCCATGCCTTGTTTCTAATCGACAGAGAATTACATGCCTAAGTTCTAGACTTCCACTTGACTCTGAACCACAGAACTTTCGCCATCGTTTCTGCACATGGTGTGCCAAGCCCCTCGTAAGACAGCTACCTACAGTCCTGAGATCCTACTCCTTAAAATATCCTTAACCAAGAAGGGTATGATCCTGCTCTACAGATTCCCTAACCACCACGTGATTCCCATAATAAATAGGTTAATCTTCCATTTCTTAATATCTGAGCCTGGCTAACTCAGAATTTTACCATCTTTTACTGAAGCTGCCATTACCATGTCTGCCTGAAGATTAGAGTTCCCACAGAAAGCCAGCAATCACCAGAAGCCAGGAAGATGCAAAAAAGGATTCTTACCTAGAGCCTTCAGGTGGAACAAGAATGCCTTGAAAAACCTTGGTTTCAAACTTCTAGTTTCTAGAATTGGGAGAGAATAAATTTCTGTTATTTTAAGCCACTCCGTGTGTGATCACTTGTTATGGCAGCCCTAGGAAACGAATACAGGTGGTTTCTTTAACTTCACCAAAGTACTACATACTCAACAGAGAGCATCACAACCCCACTGAGATGCAAATACTGAAGAGTAAAGTAGGCTTGTTCATCATCAGAAGGACTGGATTCAGTATGCTGGGCGCAAAGGAATTAAATCCAAACTCATGCCTCAACAATCTGATAACTTACCACACGTCTCAGAAGCTTAATTTAATAATCAATATTCCATAGCACAAACGTTAAATACATGGACACATGATTTTCTATATAACTTTAACCTTATTCTAACTCAAGAATCTGTGTGACTTCCCTGATTACAAAGCACTAAATCTTTGATTTTCAGTGTACGTTTAGTTCTGAAAATTGTCTAATTATACTGCATAACTAATTACTATGCCAGCAATGTAATTTTACTAACTCTATAAAAATAAGTCCGTTATTTATCATAATTATGATCATTACTCAAATGCTTAATGACAGGATATTTGAACTATTTTTTTTACTAACAAATTATCAAAAATTGACAATGAATTTTTCTCTTTCAGAAAAGTGTCTAAATTTTTTTAAGAAGGGTCAGAGCATGATCAATCATTTACTCCATACTTACTTTAGATTCAAAAACTTTAGAGAAAAGAGCATAATATTTAAACTGTATTTAATTTCAATGTAGATCATGGATTAAAAATGAAAAACAATTTAAACAGTGGTTAAAGATGTCTCAAAACAATCTGAATACTTATCTATATATTTTTTAAATAAGTAAAAACTTCAAAAGTTCTTCAGGCTTACTGATCATTACATTAATTCTATGGTAAAAATTAACTTCTTTTTTTATTAAAAGTCAAAACTTAAGGTCATTATCTCAATAGAATATTATAACTTTCTTTTAAAAGAAAAGAAATGGGCCCACTGAGGACTGACAAGGGCACTCTACAAAGTCAAGGGCATTATAATTGTCAAAGAGCTAAATAACTATTTCAAAGTAATCGTGAGAGACATTAATGCTGCAAAATAATCATATAAGGAATTAATTATTTTACAGATAACTGGAGGTTAGGACCACCTCTATGATAAAGGAGAAATATGAGATATATGTACACATCCAGGACTTGGGAGGATTCAATTTTGGAATAATAAAACAATTAACAGGTAAAGTGCTTTCTCTTATAACATCGTTTTTAGCAAAAAAAAAACATTATATTCTGACCAAACAATGCTTACAGAAACTTGTGGGGGAAAGATGAGAGAAAATGGACACTCATGAACTAATAAAAATGAATCAAGAGTACATAAAGGAAACATTAGTATGAAAAAACCCACAAAATATGTTGAGAATATACATGAAGCTTTTAAAGATGTGTAAAGAAAAATGCTGGACTAATAATCAATAACTAGAAAAAGCTGCTCTGAAAATCCTAGTATCTCCTCAATGGATTCCCTTTTTTGTTAGGATTTGAGAGGCAGTATGGACATTGTACATCTGATTTTGGTAAAGTATTTATCAAATACTTATGAACAAGTGGAAACTCAAGACCTTATACTAATATTATTATATAAACAGTTATTACTCAACTGGGGTGTAGGGGTTCTAATAAAAATAGATAATTTACACACTGCTATTTTAGCTTTATCCATTCCAAAATTCTTCCAGTTTTGGATGACTATATAAAACATATCGTTATTTAAAATTAAGTTTATTCAAAGACAGACGGGACTGAAAATATCTAAAGGGAGCAAATGTAGAACCCAAGGAAGTGTTTTACCTTTATCCTAAAAGCCAAGAGGCTGTCGTCATTTTAGGTGAGAGATTTACATGAGCCTTTAAATTGACAGATGTAAATGAGTCACCAAAACAGCTAATGGATGTTTGGACTGCATGATTAGAGGACTACATTTAAAAACACATTGGTGATTGCCTTCACTCTACACTGAATATACCACTTTTATATTTTAGTACCAGACAGACAGCCTTAATGTTCTCTTCAGACCGACTAAACATTAGACAGGTTTCTTCCTGTTTATAGGCCCCTGACCTCTCTTTTTTAAGAACATTTACTTTAGAAAATTTTCAATTGTAAATTCTTTCTCTGCTGCTTTGAGATGTAAATCTTCTCCTACATAGCCTCTTGCCAGTTTTATATCTCAGGAATGTCTTTTTCAAGGGCCTGGGGGACCATCACTTTGAAATTTAATCATCAAGAAAGATAATGTCCCTATCTTCCAGTCTCTGTGGGAGAATAAGAGCCTAACTTCAATAAGCATCAATTAGCAAACACAGATGGCCTAATTACATTGACCAACCTCCCCACTAATGTCCTCCAGTACTTTTCTGCTACTTCACCCCAGTTCCTAAAAACTTTCCCACCTTTTGTTTCAGCAAAGTAGAGTTCATTCTCTCTCTCCTATTGCAACAGTATTGAATAAAGTCTTCCTTGCCAATTTACCTTGTCTGGTGCAATTTTTCTTTGGCAAAAGTTCTAGGAACTAGAACAAAAGTTCAAAGAATCTGTTGATAAATTTGTCACAAATACAGAAAACAAACAAAAGTATAATGGCCCAGCTACAACTGAAGGGAATGAGGGTTTGTGCCTACCTTTTGTCAGACCTTCAGTTTTTGCCTACCCAACCTGAGGCAGTCCAGTCTTATCAGATCAATTTTGACCTGTTGCTAAACAGTTTTTCACCCTCTAGTCATCAAAATCTAGTTTAGAATTGTTATCTTAAGTACAATCTTCAGACTACCCAGAATGATCCTTGGGAAACCATGTCCCCCAAAAGCTACAGCCTTCTTTCTTAACCAACTGATTTCTTTTATACACAAAGACGTTTCCTTTACTTTTTTAGTTTTCTGCTTCATTTGGAAATGATACCCTACCTTTAAGTCTATGTATGCCAGGCCCCTACCAGAGGGAAAGTGAACCCCCGCCTCTCTTTGGGAAACTATCACTACCAACTGATCACTTAGAACCAAAATATTGTAAGCATGCCTCATACTCGATATCACCTGGGACCTAATTTTTTAGTGTTATAGCTCATTCTTCAGATTACATTATGTGCTTTGTTATTTGTTCATCAAAATAAAATCCCTTCTCTTTTTGTGCTAGGCTACATATTCCAACTTCCCTTGCAGTTTGGTCTGGTCTTGTGACTAGTTCCTGACAATGCAATGTGAGTGAAATGAATGATATGTAGGCCACGGCTTTTAAGATGTGAGGGATATTGTACATTAGGAGTTTGTAAGTTGTGGGTAAGGCAGATAAAGTCTTGTTTAGTTCATAGGTCATTGAGCCATGAAGAATTACGTCTGGACTCAACAAAGAAGACTCCATATAACCTTGAGCTCTTGGAGCTTGAACTGAATGTAGTAAATGGAGAAGCACTTGGGTTGTCTCCTTCGTAAAAGGATGTGAATGTGTTTTATGTGCTGGGTGAAGAATGCAAATGGAAAACTGGCAAAGTGTTTCTTTTTTCTCCTGGGCACAGAGGTATAATAATCTTCCAGTCTCCCCTACAGTTAGATGTGGCCATGCAATTTATTCTCAGGAATAGAAAGTAAATTGAAATAATGTGCATTATTTCAAGGCCGAAGCTTTTAAGACACAGAAGTTGCCCTTTGATGCTCTTCTACTCCTTTGACTGGCTTAAATGAAAAATACGAGACTAAATTGGAAGCTCTTATCGAAGATGGCTGAGTCTCCTTTACCCTGGGTCTCTGAAAGACTGTGAAGGAGAGATGATTCACCAATCTGTTTACCTGCCCAGGAATACCAGGGGGGACATAGACTTCTACTATGTCTAAACCTGTATGTGCTTGGGAATCTATTACAGCAGTTAGTGGTACCCGAATGCTTCTCAACAGAAGGTAATTTTGTCCCCAAGGGGGTATTTCACAAAATCTGGAGCTGTTTTTGTTGTCACAACTGGAAAGGGGAAGGAGAATGCTGCTGGTATCTAGCGGGTAGAAGTCAAGGATGCTAAATGTCCTACTATGCACAGAACAGCTTCACCCAGTAAAGAATTATCCCACCCAACATGACAACAGTTAAGGCTATCCCTAATATATATTATTGCTTTGTAAGTTGATGTTAATCTGTATCCAGTCCAAATATGCTGTGCTCATTGGGAGAAATTACTCAGATGACATTATTTGCAACAAGAAGTCTTACTGTGTCTATTTTCGTACTTCTGAAGATTATTCAAACTGTGGTATATCTATAATGTTTAAATGTCTATAAATCTGATTTTAACTAGATATTGCATGTTAGAAATGGCACACACAGAATGTCACTTAAAAGACAAGGGCATATACTAGAATAATGGAGAAGGCTCTAAATCCTCATTTAAAGTTTGCATTAGAATAACAGTAAGAAGTTAGTATTTTATTGTCCTTAGTTAAATTCCTAAAACATTTAATCTAATTTAACAGATTAAATATACTCTCATGGCTTTTTAATGCCAATTTGAAAGAATTTCTTTGACAGGTAACCCCAGTGTTTTGAGATAGTTCTTTCCAGAGAGTATCAGTACAACAATGTGAAAGATGGGAAAAAGAGAGAGCATGAGCTTAATGGAGCTGAGTATTTTCCCCTCAGCTTTATTGACATGTAATTGGCACATAACATTGTTTAAGTATAAGGTAACCAAGGCATTGCTTTGATATATTTATACATTGCAAAACTATTACCACCATAGCATTAGCTCCTACTTCCATTCTGTCACATAGTTACCAATTTTTGTATGTGTGTGAGAACATTTAAGATTCTCAGCAACATTTAAGTATATGATACTATTATTAGGTATAATCTCCACGCTGTGTATTTGATTCCCAAATTTGTTAATCTTACAACTTGAAGTTTATATTCTTTGTCCAAAATCTTCCCAATCCCCCTACCCATCAACCTCTGGTAACCACCAGTCTACTGTTTCTCTGAGTTTGTTCTTTTTAGATTCCGCACATAAGTGACATCATACAGTATTTGTCTTTCTCTGTCTGACTTATTCTACTTAGAGTAATGCCCTCAAGTTTCATCCAGGCTGTTGCAAACAGCAGGATTCCTTTCTTTCTCACAACTAAATAATATTCCCTTGTATGTTTTTAATCACATCTTCTTTATCTAATGGATCTGAGTTTAATGCAATGATTGAACATGGAAAGAACTAGTCCAAAATATGAGGAAGAAGGGGAAAATGAATTAGGAATTTCTAGGTTCAGTTTGAGTCGTGTAAGTGGCAATCGTTATCGAATACTAAAGACCCATTTTCATTTGAAACTTTGACTCCACAACAAATGATGTTCAAAGGCTTAGTAAAAGTAGATTTTGACATTGTGGTGGGAAGGTCAGGATCCACTTTTGTCTTACACTACAATGGAATGAGGGGGGATCCAGTGAGAACTTGAGCAATGCCTTGTCTGGGTAGGGAACACACTCAACTACTGTACCTTGTTCTGAAGTCCTTGTAAAAGGTAGGGAATAGAAAAGATGCACGGAGCCTTTGAAACTTTTCAAAACTATTTACCTCTCTTTGGAAGTTGAAATGGGGTCCTTGTGAACAGAAAAATATAGTAAAGTAACAATCCTAAATTTATTTCCATTATAAGATTTGTGGGTTATTTTAATAATTAGTTTATATTCACCATATATAGTACTACAAAGTTTCTTTCCAAAAGGAAAATCCCCAAACAATAGCATAGGGAAATTTGGTGAGCTATGACAAATTCGATGATAATATTTTTATTATTTTAATCACTTTATAATTAGGCAAAACATTGAGATACAGGAAAAATTTCAAACCACTGGAGAATTTTTAAGAATTTATTCATCACACCATCAAGATTTTACCATATCTACTGACCTCTGGTAAACAGACAGCTTCATTCATTCACTCATTCATTCGGAGAGTGGGGTGGGAGGGACAGAAGGAGAGGGAGACAGAGAATCTTAAGCACATCCAGCACAGAGCTGGATATGGGGGCTCAATCTCATGATCCTGAGATTATGATCTGAACTGAAGTCAAGAGTCAGTCGCTTAACTGACTGAGCCACTCAGGCTCCCCAACCTTACTAATTTAATGGCCCAAACTTGCTTTTAGTGTTTTAAAATTATAGTAGCTTTTGGTTAGTAGATACAGACACGTAGAATAATTATTTTACTTAATCCATTACATGAACTGAAATACTTATCTTTAAAAGGATGTGTGTGAGTGTATATGTATGTAAATCTAAGTATTACGCAGTGGCTTTTGCAGAAAGTGATAGGTCCACTGCCAAATTATTTTGATGTTTTGCTAGATAAGAGCAAAAATAAGTATTTACACAACCCTGGTGTTATGAAAAGCAACCAACTAAATAACACCCCCCCTCAATTTTTAAAAACATTTTATTTATTTCAGAGAGAGAGAACACTGAGTGAGGAGCCTGATGTGGGGCTCAATCCCAGGACCCTGAGATCATGATCTGAACTGAAATCAGATGCTTAACTGACTAAGCCATCCAGGGGTCACTAACATCCCCCCTCCAATTTTTTAGCGATTGAGACATTAAGAGACATTTGATGGAATGCAAGTAAAATATGCATACCATTTCCAGGCCAAGGCATGGGTGTGCTCAGGGGCAGCAGATAATGTGGCTTTTAGTTACTAGCACATGAGGAACCACGTGTAAACTTGGTAGTTAGACTCTCCATCACCCTGAGATCTCCCAGAGATCCCAGAGTTTGACTTTGGATTGCTGACCTTGAGGAGGGGGTTGAGTGCCTCTACTGTAAGAGGAAGGCTATAAAGGTAAGTAACCAGAAGCGTGAATGGTCATCTGTTTCCCAGTCTCCCTTACAGTTGTGTGTGGCCATGTAACAAGTCCGCGCTAACAGAATATGACTTGAAGGCATGTGTACACTCAAGGTCAAGGCTTTCTAGAGGTAAATGTGTCTCCTCCATACTTTTTTTGCCCTCCTCAGCTTTGCTTTGACATTTACATATTAGAATGTGTCTATGGATTTATCGGATAGTCCAGTAATGGGACGGAAACAACTTTTTCACTGTTCTTCCAACTTCTCAGAAGTTCAACTAACTTCCTCTCAGGAAGAAGTTGGTTTAGAAGAAAGTATAATAAAAGTAACAGGCAAGTAAGTATTTTTGGAAAATGAGAGGAAATGAATTTGATTAAATACTCAAAGTGTTCTTATAAATGCAAACCTTTTATAGTAATAGTTTTAATAATATATTCATAATTTCAAAGATATTAAGCATATAGTAAAGTATTTACCATCTTTTCCCAGGAAGCTCATAACTTGACTCATTACCAAAATGATTAATATTCAGGAACATGGAAGAAAAGCTGCAATACGTGACTAACATCATTACATATAAAAAATTTTATTGTAAGCTATTTTATTTATAGCATCACTTCATATCTACCTGGGTAACTCCTTAAGACTATGGTGTTCAGAGGAACGACAACAACAAGATGCTTGGAAGTAGCATAAACTTAATACATCGTGATAATTTTAGAGGAGAATTTGCCTAAATGTTTATTTAAACATAATCTATGCACCATGCAGACTTGGACTCTAAACTCCAGTGAAAAGAAGACCATAATTTTTAACATCATTATATCATTTAGTTATTCAATATTAAATGGCTTTCTGAAAATTTTCTGAAGAGGTCTTTTTTGATTCTTTTATATTGCATACATTCTATTATCCTCACCCAGTAAGGGTTGGTTGAACAGTCTTGGAATGTACAGTTTAAATGCATGTCTTTAAATAATATTAGAAGTCTGTTATAATCCCTTTCAAAATTCCAATGGCATTTTCCACAGAACTGGAACAATTCTAAAATTTGTATGGAACCACAACAGACCCAAATAGCCAAAGTGATCTTGAGAAAGAACAACAAAGCTGGAGGCAGCATGCTTCCTGATTTCAAACTATATTATAAAGCTATAGCAATCAAAATAGTATGGTATTACAATAAAAGAGGCATAGAGATCTATGGAACAGAATATAGAGCACAGAAATAAACCCATGCATATATGGTCAATTAATTCAAAGGAAAGTCCCTTCAATAAATGGTGTTGTGAAAACTGGAAAGTCACATGGAGAATGAAACAGAATCACTTCCTTACACAATACACAAAAATTAGATCAAAATGGATTAAAGACTTACATGTAAAACCTGAAACTATAAAACTCCTAGAAGAAAACATAGATGGTAAGTTCCCTGACTTTGATCTTGGTGACAATTTTTTTTTTTATTTGACAACAACGGCAAAGGCAACAAGAGCAAAAATAAACAAGCAGGACTGTATCAAACTTAAAAGCATATGCACAACAAAGGAAACCAGCAAAATGAAAAGGCAGCCTACCGAATCAGAGAAAATATTTGTAAATCATATATCTGATAAGAGGTTAATATCCAAAATATAGAAAAAACACATATAACTCAATAGCAAAACAAATAAACAAAATCCAAACAAACGAATTAAAATGTGGACAGAAGATCTAAATAGGTATTTTTCCAAAGAAGACAAATACATGAAAAGTTGCTCACATCACCAATCATCAGGGAAATGTAAGTTAAAACCATAATGAGATTATCACCTCATACCAGTTAGAATGGCTATTATCAAAAAGACAAGAAACAGCAAGTATCGACAAGGATATGAAGAAAAGGGAATCCTTGTGCACTACTGGAGGGAATATAAATTAGTGCAGCCACTATGGAAAATAGTATAGAGGTTCCACAAAAAATTAAAAGTAGAACTACCATATGATCCAGTAATTCCACTTCGAGGTATGTATCCAAAGAAAACAAAAACACTAACTCAAAAAGAAATGTGTACCTCTATGTGCATTGAAGCGTTATTTGCAATAGCCAACATATGGAAACAGTCTACATGTCCATGGATGGATGACTGAGAGGAAACTGTGATGTCTATACACAATGGAATACTATGGCGGCATAAGAAAGAAGAAAGTCTTGCTATTTGCAATGACATGGATGGACCTTGTGGGCATTGTGCTAAATGAAATAAGTTAACCAGAAAAAGACAAATACTATATGATCTTACTTACTTGTGAAATCTTGAACAAACAAAATCAACCAGGGGCGCCTGGGTGGCACAGCGGTTAGGCGTCTGCCTTCGGCTCAGGGCATGATCCCGGCCACATCAGGCTCCTCCGCTATAAGCCTGCTTCTTCCTCTCCCACTCCCCCTGCTTGTGTTCCCTCTCTCGCTGGCTGTCTCTATCTCTCTCGAATAAATAAATAAAATCTTAAAAAAAAAAAACAAAACAAAAACAAAAAACAAAAACAAAATCAACCAAACAAAAAACAAGCTCATTCATACAGAGAATAGATGGTGGTTACCAGAGGTGGTGGATGGAAGGTGGGAGAAATGGGCATAGGGGTCAAAAGGCCAGACTTCCATCTATGAAATAAAAAAGTTGTGTGGATGTAATGTACAGCATGGCAACTCTAGTTAATAATACTGTACTGCATATGTGAAAGTTGCTAAGAGAGTAAATCTCAAAAGTTCACACCACAAGAAAACAAATTCTATAACTCTGCATTGTGAAATATGTTAATCAGACGCAGTGGGGTGATCATTTTGCAAAATATGCAAATATAGAATCATCACGTTGTATACCTGAAATGCATGTAATGTATGTCGATTACACCTCAATATTTAAAAAGTCTTCGACAGAAACTGATACTATAATTACAGCTAATATCCATCTCTTTCTACCTACCTATTTACTTATCAACCTATCTATTTAACTGCCTTCATGTCCCTATATTACCCAGACCCTTACGTGTATACGACGTAGATTGTTAGCCCTAGTCTCTACTTAGCTCTTTAATTTTAGTAAGAAACAATCATTCTAAATAGATTCTTTCATAATATTTCTGTTTAAGATTTTTCTTCCTCAGACTTTTTCTATATTAAGGAAATGTTTAATGGTAAATTAAAAATGTTTAACAAAGGCTTATCTAAAATAATATATCATTGAAAAATATTAATCATAAACAAGAATAAAAATGAAAAAGTATTGGTCTTGAAACTGAAAATCAAGCAAATATGACAAACATCAGCAGACTTGGATGACCCTGAAACTGAAATAGAAAGTTGAATAAATAATACCTTGGAATTTCAGAAAAAATTATTAACATAATTGCCTTTTAGATTTGAAGTTAAAATGGGGGGATAATCCCTTTTAGATCTAAGGCTATCAACAGGAATCATGAGTCCGGGCTAATTCTCTTCACATAGTTCCACACACTTTTTTAAAAATCTTAATTCTGCAAAAGTAAGCCTTGCCTTAGAGGCTTTAGTGTGCAAATTCAGCAGCTCCAGTAATGAGGTTGTTTCTTTGGCTGATTCCTGTTAAAGTGTTCCCTGGGTATCATTTCAGTGAGGGCAAGTTCAATGAACCAGTGTGTCTATTGTAACTTGTTGTGGTAAAATGAAATTGATTAACTCAGTGAGCTTTAAAAATGTCTAGTACAGCTGGCTGACTAGTTTTGTCTATTTTCTGTTAGTGTTTGCTCCACAGCTCTGTTTCTCTAAATATCTTGCTACGTTTTTGTTGGCATTGAGAGGAAACTCCATACGTTGAACTATGTTTCTGTAAGTGCCCAATTTAATTACAAAGTACACTCTTATATATAAAATTAGCCTTACAGAACCAAACTGAAGAAGTATTTTCACTGTATTTCACATCTATAACATATACTTCGAGTGTTAGGTTATTTTATTTTTAAAAGTATCAATGAACTAGTCAGACTTAAAGCTGATCTGCAAAGAAACACTTTTCACTTTATCCAGCCGCTGTACTTCTGAACATGTTCAAGTTCATTCAGTGGAAGGAGAGTCAAAGGAGGTCTCCATGTTAGTCAGGAACCCACAGCACTGAAGCCAAAATAGGAAGCACAAAACTAGATTGCTTGATGAGCTGGTGCTTCTGAACTTTGCGTACAGAACACAAAGCTGCAGCATACCCTGGCCCTCCATGTTTGTTGACTTATGTGAGATCTTTAACAGCCTCAGTTTCTCTGAATTGATCAACCAAAGTTTTGGCATAAGGCAAAGGAGTAGATCAAAAAAGTATTCCAGATAACAATATATGACTAACTACAGAAGAGAAGATTTTTTTTTAATTGGAAGAGGAAGATGGAGAAGTGAAATGGGGTTGTACAATGTTATGAAATTGTGACAATTAAAGAATGCAGAGCAGTGTTCATGCGAAGAATAGATGATGTATCAATTCTGGCTCTTTTCATCATTTTATTGTAAAAGTCAATGAGCAATTTTTTTAAAGATAATCTTCAATATTTAGTGAAGCCATAGCAAATGACATGTTTTAATTTCTAAGTTTTATTTTTAGGAACCTGGATTTGACTATATTTTCTTAAACTGACACACAAATTACAGAATTTAATTCTTCTGATTTGCCAACTACTGTGAGTCATAGTATAAGCAAAATCAAATACATATATATGACTATTACCTATCATAAATATCAATTTTCGTTTGGGCTATAATAGAGGCATATATAATTAACATCATGAGTGAAAATCTGAGTATCTAATAACATACTGAAGACAAGATTAACACTATGTATTAAAAAATCACTTTTCTGTTAAAGCTTTTAAGATTTTCCAATACAATGTAAAAATTTAAAAAGCTCGAAATGAAGTAGAAGATAACATTTCAGATATAAATGAGCATGCCCTAGGGCAAATAAGTTAAAATATGTATGTCTAATCATGCACCTAAACAGTCAACTGGAACAATATGTGTAGGGAGAAATATGAAATTTTGTAAGGACAGCTTCAAATGAGGACACAGAGGGAAGCTAATATTCCAAAGCGAAAAATGGAAGCATTAAGCCAGCAATTCCCGTTGGGATGATGTTGGCTAGAGTACATTAAATAAGACAATAAAGTTAAAGAAGCTCTTGTAAAGTTCTCAGACAAGGATAAATGTGTTTATCAGTGGTCAGCAATGAACTCTGATGTGTCTGGAATGAGCTGAGAAATCATGTATAAAACATTAGGATCAACAATGCGGTATACTAGATTTTGGTGTTCTTTCACTGCTATATTGCAACGTTCCTTGAATATGCTGAACAAATCTATTAATCATTGCTGCTACGATGGCTAGTCTACCAGATATGCGGAAGCCTGAATGATTTCTTCCTTTATTCCATGAAAATAGAATTGTTACCAGTAAACAAACCAATTTTTAAATTTCTCCTTTAATATGTGGTAGAGACTTATTGAAACATAAACTTGGCAGAGCTTTTGTATTATTCTCAATAGATAAAAAAATGTCAACTCACATATATTTACTAGGCATCTACTCTGAGTAATTCTCATATGGAATAAATGGGTGTGAAAGTGCTTTGTGAAATGCAAAGTTCTATTCAAATTTTAGTCCTGAACTTAAATAAAGCTTCAATGGCCACCAACCATTGGGCATGGGGCAGCTCATTTGAACAGAAGTAAATACAGCATGGTTTGTACTGGCAAAAGCCTAAATGAAGAATTAGAAACCTACAAGAAGGTCAATAACTGAGATCTTGTACAAAGTGTTGTGAGGGAAGTGTGCAAGGTGTTCTCTGGGGATGCAAAGTGTCTACACTGGGCCAGGGGTGAGGGATAGCATCTTTGGAGAGAAGGGGGAGCATTGTGTATCAATACCCAAATTTCTGACCTTAATTTTTCCATGTCATAGTGACAGTTATGTAATGACGACTAGAGGAACCTGTTGCTTCAACGACATTTTCCATTTTATCTTTTTAAAGGCAAGAAGATTCATGGACTCATTAAAATGCTCCATGGCACGAGATGGCACTTGCAGCTGGACTGCGTATGAATTGAGAGAGTCAGCAACTGTGGGAAACATCTGTGCTGCCTAGTGTGGGGCCCCTTCAGACTGCAACTTCATTTATAGCTTAGATTTTGCAATTTTGCCTACTACGACCGGAATTCTACTCCCCAGCCCACCCCTCGCTACCACAATGACCACTTAATGACTGAATATCTCCTCAAAGGAAACCTTGTAACTAACATGACTCTACTTCACTTTCCTAGATGAATAATAGCCAGGGATAGCCTACCAAAAATATTAATAGCACCTCACTTTATCCTCAGGAATCTCTTGGTTTAGTCAAAAATGTTATATGGTCACTCTATATAATAATCGGATGCCTGCCCATCATGTAATCTCCAGGAATCTGGAAAAAATGCATCATCACAAGCTCCTGTTTTTGCTGGGCCATGCTCGTCAATTCCCAGGACCAATTCTTTGTTTTGAGGTTTGACGCTAGTATTTTGTTTTCTTCTAATTTAATGCCAATGACCCAATCTCCACACTACTCTTAAATAATATATAATATGCTAACAGCATTTGGATTTGCCTTAGGATAACAAGCCAGTCAATTGTTTACAAGTAGTAAAGATGGATTTTACAATGATGATATGGTATAATCCTCCAGTTATATGAATTAAAAATGACACAACATTATCCTTTAGACCGTTACATAGAATTTCGTGTTATGCCTGAAAAGGGTGCGATTGCAGTCTTTTCCTCATCACACTGTCATAAACTACATTTTAGTACCAAATTTTTATGTACATAACTGCAAGAGTGAAATAAGGTACTAAAGATAAGATTGAGAGTTACGAAGATGAACAAAAAGGAGAAACTGCCACACAGATTATATATATTTTTTCATCAAAAATATGAATATACACATATTGCATAATCAGCATATTTTATAAAAACAGTATCTCAATTTATTCATGTACTTTCTGGTTCTTAGTATCTTACATGTACTTTTACATTTTTTTCCTCCCAAAAAGTCTAAATAGTAGGTGATACTATTATCCCCATTCTTAATACGAGGAAACTAAAAAAGAGAAGAATAAATGATTTTTCCAAGATTATACTACTTATATGTAAGGTGTGGAACAGATCATTTGACTTCAGGAATCTACATTCTTAACTATCATGCAAGTATAATACATAATTTTTAGAGAAAATACTTGTAGTATGATAAACAGAAAACTGAACAGCCCAATAACTTTATAAAACAGATTAAAAAAAAAAAAAACCTAAACACATTTGTGTATCCAGTACCCAAAATAAAAAACAAAAATTATCTGCATCTGAGAAGTCCTGCTTATACCCAACCTTGGTCATATCTACCCCTCCTCAAATATGATTACTAGATTCATTCTGCCAGTTTTGAACTTTATATAAATGGAATTATATCAAATGTGTTTCTTTTACTTAACATTGTGAAATTTATCCATTTGTGCATAATAAAATTTCCTTCTTTTTTTAAAGATATATTTATTTTAGAGAGAGAGAGAGAGAACAAGCACAGATGGGAGAAGCAGAGGGAGAAGGAGACAGAATCTCAAGCAGACTCCACACTGAGTGTGCAGCCCAACATGGGGCTCCATCTCACGACCCTGAGATCATGACCTGAGCCGAAACCAAGAGTTAGATGCTTAACCAACTGCACCACTCAGGCACCCCTTCTTTAATTCTTACTGCTAGGGAGTAGTTCATTGAATGAAATATAGAGTTTTATAATTTTCCTTATATTGTTCTTACACATATTTTGTTAGATTGATACCTAAATTTCATTTTTGGGGAGTGCTAATGTAACTGATATGGTACTTTTAATTTCAAATTCCTCTTGTTCACTTCTGATACGTAGGGAAGCAATTTACTTTTGGGCATTAACCTTATATCCCGCCACCTTGTTTATTAGTTCTAGAAGGTACTTTTGTTGATTCTGATGTTCTACTTAAAGGATTATTACACCACTAGTGAAGAGAGATGGTTTTATTTCTTCCCAATCTTTATGTCTTGTCTTGTCCTCTCTTTTCTTTTCTTATTGCATTAACTAGAACTTCCAATGTTCAAGAGAGGGAATACCTTTGCCTTGCATTTAATCTCGGTGGAAAAGTTTCAAGTTTATCACCATTATACACAATGTTAGCTATAGGTTTTTTGTAGATATAGATAATGTATATCCTCCCTTGATTCTGATTAACTTGAAATAGGCTTTCCTTTTTCTTAAGCTGATAAAAGAAATAACTTCTATCTCTGTTGATTCTCTTCATTATGTATTCGAGTTTGGTTTTATCTTTATATTTGGTTTTAATTTTTATCTTTCTTATTTCCTCTTTTCTACTTTCTTTGGTTTAAATTTTATTTTTGCTATCTTAATTTTGAAATTGATCTTTGATTTTCATCCTTTTTTATATGTATATATTTAAGGTAATAAATTTCCCTTTGAGCACTACCTGAGCTGCTTACCTACAAACAGAGTAATATTCTTGTGTCATGAAAGTTAATTCCAGCAAATCTGGAATTGGCCTGACCTGTTTTGTTGAAGTGACAGATGTACTTAAATGGCAATGACCTCTGACCAAGGCATGAAATATAACTGATTAATAATAGTGTTTCCTTGTAAATTTGTGTCCAAAGTAAGTTTGGGGATGCTTTGTACCAGCTTGATAGCATTGTTTATTTGTAATGAAGAGACTCATTTTTGCAGCTGGTCTTGGTTAAGAACCTCAGAAGGCTTTGCCACTGAGGATGTTTATGTAGCAAGAAAATGCCTATATGACTTGAAGGATATGAGAAGCTATAACCGAGACCCATTTTGGGCTCCTTGGTTGAGGGTGTGTCATGTGCATGTCAGTGGTTCCAAATCTGTGAGAGTTGGAGCTCAATCAGGACCCTAATTGAAGGTCCAATGTCTTTAAAATCTTAGCTTGCCTCGGCTGCTAAGAGAAAACAATGGGAATGCTGGCATCTGTCCAGTACCTGCATGGGAGGGAAGGGCGCAGGACCCATGATGTGATAGTATCTGCTGGAATTAGACTGTACGTGGAGGGGGGGATGGAATAAGGAAAGAAAAAATACCAGCCTAATAGGAACATGTTTGCACACTTGGGTGGGTCCCTCCCTCACTATAAGAATTTGTGCTGTGTTCACTGAAGTATGTGAGCAGCAATGACCTAACAGGCTGCTGATGCTCTGGGAGGAAGAGTAGAATGGAAAAATAAAAAATAAAATCTGGAGTTCTTAAATGTTGTATTGGTTTTTGTTTTTCATATGGGAGGGAGATGCTCTGAATTGTGAAGTAGTGCAAGGGAGTCGGTTTGCAGCAAAATAAGTAGCCAATGCCAGGGAACCCAGCTGCTGCTTTGAGTGCTTCTTCAGCTTCTTTCTGGGTTCAGGTGGTAGTGATGAAGCCATCTGTAAGTGGCACTTGCAGCAGGTGGAGGCAGTGTGAAAGAAGCCAGAAAGGCAGGGTGCCTCAGGATAATCTCCAGGAAAATTGGAGATTATGCCACACAAAGATCCACCATTTAATTCTATTAATTTGTCTATTTTAGATCTCTCATATAAGTAGAATCATGCAGTATTTATCTTTTGGTGACTAGGTTATTTCACTCAGCATAATGCCCTCAAGTTCATTCATATTGTTGCATATTGTAAAAATTTCCTTTTTTATGGCTGAATAATATTCCATTCTGTGTGTGTATGTGTGTGTATATATGTCACATATTCTTTATCCATTTATCCATTGAAGGACACTTAGGTTGTTACTGTATCTTGGCTATTGTGGATAATGCTGCAATGAACACAGGAGTGCAGATACCTCCTTGAAATACTGATTTCATTTCTTTTGGGTATATACCCAGAAGAGAGATCGCTGAATCATTTGGCACTTCAATTTTGAATTTTTTAGGAAACGCAATACTGTTTCCTATAATGGCTACACCAAAACTTTATCCTTATTTATTAAAAACAACTACATTCTAGGGTACGTGTTGTATCTGTCAATATCTAACTCAAGAAAGTATCTAATGTAATGAGGTACATGATCTTATTTTTCTTAGTTTGGATACATTGCAGAAAATAGCATCAGGAATTTTTATGTACATTCCAGATATTTACACTTAATTTTTATACTTAAATGCTTAAATGCCATCTAGAAGAAAACAGCTTCTGATAGAGTAAGCTAAAGGAATCTGCACTTTATATAATTTGGTATTTGTTTTCCTCCTGCCAAGAGAAATTCAACCAACCACTGAATGAATTTTATGATATAAGTCAAATATGGTCTAAAAAGAGTTCTTGTACTTTACTTGTCAAATACTTCATTCCTATGGTGACTCCGTGATTCTCAGAAGCAATTCATTTATAGTTCACAGGTGCCTAATATTGCTTGATGTCGTGGAAGCACATATGCCTGTCTTGCTACATACAAAAACCTTACAACTCAATATGACAATTTTGTGTTGGCTTCCCATCCTGGGTGTCATATATAGCTCGATTTGAAAACCAAATCTTTCAACTATGAGAGATAATTTTAAAAAGTCGAGTTGTCATGAAACCACTCCACGTTAGTTTACCCTGTGTAGACGCTACCCTATCTTAACATCATTTGTAATAACCACCAATCTAATGCACAACTAAATCATCACCAACTTCTCAAAAGGAAAATAAATCCTCTTTTTTGAAGAGCTGTGCAATATCTGAAAATAGAATCTGAAAGGTAAAGAAAATAAAAGAATTAAAGCTCATCTAATAAGAAAACTTAACAAGACAATAAAAATGAGCACGGTTTATTTGAGGAGTATTAGGAGCTCTTCTAGACACTGATCAAAAGCCAGATAAGCAAATGCAAAATCCTCTGCTCCAAGGCAGAAAAGCTGATTTAGCTTTAAAGACTCATGTCAAGGAATTATAATGGTAAAAAGTGATGAGTTGCAACATGGAAAAAAAAAGACAGGAAGGAAGGAAGGAAGGAAGGAAGGAAGGAAGGAAGGAAAGAAGAAAGAAAGAAAGAAAGAAAGAAAGAAAGAAAGAAAGAAAGGAAGAAAGAAAGAAAGAAAGAACATTTTCTTTTTAAAAGTTTCCATATTTCTAGAGGTAAAGTAAGTGGGGAAAAACAGAAATGTGATGTATGATGCAGTAGGTACAACTTGAGATCTTAGATCCTATAGTATTCCTAAACCACAAGCAATTTAGAATTTGGAGGCTAGACTGACTTTAGATATACCTGAACTCAAATCCTCTTACTGTATAAATAAAGTCAACAAATCCTCAAGAGAAAAAAGCACTCCCTGAGGCCCTAGAACTAAAAAATAATAAAATTGAGACTAGAACCCAGATTGACCTGGAATACATTGTCATCCTTGTCATAGTTTTCAACTTGGAAAATTTATAATCATCCTTTTTGAGTTATATTAGTCATCTTCTCCTCGTTGACAACTACATATTTTACTCTTTTTGACACCACCATCACCACAATGATACTTTTGTTACTGGCTTGGTCCTAGGTTCTTTGGACGCCTATCATTTTCAAAAGACTGTGAACCTCTTGAGGTCAAGATTTGGTTTTATTTATCTTTGATTTTACTGGAATCCACCATCTTATGTGACACACAGCAAGTGAGCAAGATGTTTCCTAAATTGCTATATCTGTAATTATTTCCATGAATTTCTACTGAAATTCATATATCAAACCCAGTTGAGCCACTCCAGATTTGCTCAATCCATCTGCTCCCTGGGCCTTGACAGCTTCTTGGAGACCTGCTGGTTACTGTCCATCCCTTATCTCCCGTCACAGCTGGCTCTCAGCCACACTCCAAGTAAGGGCTGGGCATCTGCTGTAAGTCTAACCATACTAAACTCAGAGAAGATAATGGCCTCTTTTACTACCTCTGGGTTATGATGAATTGTCCCAACGTGGGGCATGAAATCTGGCCTCTATAGTAGGTGCCTAAAGGAACCAGGTAACACAGGTTGCAAATGCATTAGAGGAATAAGATGAATGCCACTTGGGATGACATATGGAAGTGAGAAGGAACTGACAGATAGAGTTTTCTTCCTTCCTCTCCTTAATGGACTGTTCTATAGCATGGTGATTCCACGTGACTTGTCTGGAGGAAGCAGCTGCATCTTCCAGTGAAGCTCAGCCAGTCTGGGAACACATCACCTTGCATTTGCTTTCCATTCTTCCCACTTCATTTCCCCTTTTCCCCTCGATCTTGCTGCTCTGGGATTATACCTCCCACTACTGGTTAGTTAAGAGGTTAGTGACATGTTACAATTCAAAGTGACTTCTGTAACTTCCTTCATAAGATGTAAGTTGGTTTTTAGACTTGAGGTTTTCTTAAAATGGGGATAAATCTACCCTTAACAAGTTGTGTATATTTTGTGTGGACCGCATTTTATTTTTTTTAAAGAGTATAAATATGTGATCATAATTCATAACCCAGCTATGAAATATATCTCAGATATCTCCCCATAACTATAAAGAGTGGTTCATTATACTGTGGTTTTAACCTTCTTGAAAACTTTTATACATTGCTTGGAGCATGAATGCCAATGATTATTGAAATAAGTTGTCTCATGAAATCATACAGGTTTTTTTTTTTTTAAACAAATACCCTCTTGGGGCACCTGGCTGGCTCAGTCAGAAGAACATGGTCTCAGGGTCATGAGTTCAAGCCCCATGTTGGGTATAGAAATTACTTTAAAAAAAAATAGAATCTTTAAAAACAAAACAAAACAAATACCCTCTCAGTTTATAACTTATCTATATTAGGGTCTCACGAAATAACCACTAGCTGTGCAAAGGAAGGTGGGGCTTATTACATCACCTACCAACTCTATCACCTCCCAATATTGACACTTCCTTCATTATCTCCTTCATTTATATACCTTTACTTTTCTAAGGATACCCAGCTTCCATCCTCATTTCCAAGCCAGAGTGCCCTCCGGGTTCACTCCTCTGCAGAAATTTTGGAACTGCCACTGGCAAGTAGCTTAAGCCCTGAATCTCATCTGTCTCATCTGAGCAATGAAGTGTGCTCCGCTTACAAGACAGCTATAAGAATTCAATGAGATAAAGTATATAAAGATGCTTTGTGAACTCTACAGTATAGAGATAATATTATACTATTATTTTATGGGGTTCTCGGTTCCTCTATGTTACTCATTTGCCCTTCCAGTGTCATTCATTTACTTTCTACAAAATGCCACAGAATTATTATATTTGAGAGTATACCTCTCAAAACAACTCCACTTAACAATCCACAGAAATCCCAAACCCTTGCTCAAAATGAAAGTAATTATATTTGCATCCATGCCTCCCTGCCTCCTCCTCACTTTTTGCTCAGGTGAAAAACTGAGTACCATTCTTGTGATAATATACATATATATGTATATCAAGTTCCGTCAACTCCACCTCATAAATCGTTCTCAAATCTGTCCATTTCTCTCCATCCCTGTTGCCTCTATCATATTTTACACCATGACGTCTCAACCCAAATATTACAATCTTCTTCTGAATTTTCTTCACAAAATACTTAAAGAGATCTTCTTAAACAGAGATATGTATCACTTCCCTGCTGCAAACTGTTCACTACCAATATCACACTCTTACATAGAGATTAACTATGCCAGGCACCGGTCTAAGCTTTTTAAATATCATAATTCATTAGTTCTCATGACAACTGTATGGCATACATACTATTTTCTTTTTCTTTTTTCCTTTTTTTAATTTTTTTAAAAATTTTTACTGGTGAGTAAACTAAAGTAGATATGTTAAATAACTTGCCCAAGGGCAGAGAGCAAGTAAAGCAGACAAAGTCAGGATTCCAAATCAGACTGCATATCATACTTTCACTATTCTATAAGGTAGACACATATTTGCATGTATCTGTGTTTGTATGTAAACATATATGTAAGTATATATGGGTGTGCACATATATAAATTGCTGTTGTAAGTATTATTATACATCCATTTACATACACATGGCTATATATTCATATATATGATAGTTTATGGCAATAATATAATTTTTATATCAGGTCACATATTTAACTATCATATGATCTTATTCAGTCCATCTCTCTATCAAGTATGACAAAATGAGTTCTTAGTTTTTCCATGTATATATTACTCTGTTACTAATTCAAAGTTCAATTCTTTCAAAACAAGTTTTAATATGAACTCCTGGGAAGAATGATTGCATTCATCCTTATAACAACCTTGTTAAAATTGGCACTTTTATTTCCATATTACAGATGAGGAATCTGAGAGGAAGAAAAGTCAGCTTTTCAAAGGTAGCAGAGCCAGAAGTGTTGAAATTAAGATTCAAAACACCCGACTTCAAAGCTTACTCTTGCTTTTTTTATTCTTGCTATACATCATTTTAAACTTTGTTTTAGAAAACTTTGATTTCTAGTTCACATTTTAATGTATTAAAATCCCTATTACATTTTTAACAAATTGATATTTCTAATTATGTTTCTTAATAGGATATACTAACTTTAAAGTTTGGTATCTGTATTACTTTATCAGTTACTTAATTGCTATTATTATTATTTTATAGTTTTTATTTTTATAAATAAAAAGTACTTTGTAGGCACTAGCAATAAAGAATAAGATAAGAAAAGAGAAAATGGGAAACAAGTAAGAAAGTATATCACTCCATTAGTCTAGAAAAAAACCTGTTATTTACATCCACACTGTTCAATGTGGCAGCCACTTTACATGGTAGCTATTGAGCATTTGAAATACGGTTTCTACAAAATGACATTCCCTGTAAGTCTAAAATACATCTGGATTGGGGCACCTGGGTGGCTCAGTGGGTTAAGCATCTGCCTTCTGCTCAGGTCATGATCTCAGGGTCCTGGGATCGAGCCCCACATTGGGATCCCTGCTCAGTGGTGAGTCTGCTTCTCCCTCTGCCTGCTGCTCCCCCTGCCTGTACTCTTTCTCTCTCTCTGTCAAATAAATAAATAAAATCATTTAAAAAAATAAATAAAATAAAATACATCTGGATTGTGACATCTTAGTATACCATGGTATGTCAATTCCTTCATTAATCATGTTTATATTGATTACATATTGCTATGATAATATTTTAGACAAACTGAAGTAGATAAAATATATTTTTAAAAATTCCTTTAATCTGTTTGTCTTTACTATATTTAATGTGGCAACTAGAAAACTTTAAATCACACATGTTAGTTGCATTTGTGCTTGCATTCCCTTTCTATTGACACTGCTAACTAGACTGGGAAAGGTAAGCCGATGTATCAATATTTATCAGCAGCCATTTTTAGAAGATAAAGGGAAACTGGGAGTCATTCTAGTGCAACTCCTTTATTAAGAAATGATAAAACCTAATTCCAGAGAGGTTAGTTTTGTGCAGGATGACCTTGAGAGTCAAGAAGGAATCATTCTAATGACACTCAAAGCAATCTCTTCAGTGGAAAATATTTTCCTTCCCATTATTTGCTATTGCACAGGCTCTTTCTATATTCTGTTCTTATACTTTGTAAGCTGGAAGCCCTATCAACAACATTTCCGAGACTCCCTTGCCAGGTGCCTTCCTGTTATCGAACACCGCTGGGAAGGACTTGTGGGTGAAGAGAGGTTGGGGAGCAGAAAGACACATTCTGCTCCTGGTCTTTATTTTGTGTCGACACACAGGGACAGTAAGGATGGGGGGTGACCTCAGCAGCAGCAGGTCTTTAGCAGTTCCAGCCACTCCAGGGACAGTGGCTGCAGCTGTGACTCAGCGTGTTTGTGTTCCTGCGTCCTAACCTAGATGTGCCAGTAGACTGCTGATATCCGGGTGTCACCAGACCCAAGGCTTTGGGAGACCAAGTGTCCGCTGAACATCAGATAGATAACAACGACAAGCACTGAGGTGGGCTGGCCTTTTTTTACTTGCATTGTAAGCTAACAGAAAGAAGTATCAACTGCAAGGCTTTCCATTCCATCTCAAGGCACACTTAGAAAACCAAGCAGCTTCTAATCTCTTATCTTCTGTAGACATGGGGTTATATAGCTGGAAAATGAAACAGCAAAGTAAATTTTAAAGGTCTCAGAATTAAGACATTTGTGTAATGCACATTCTTGCTAGGTGTTTTGGTGAAAATTAGTGCATTGCCTGGAAAATAGTGGAACTCTGAGAGTAGAAATATAAATATTCGGGTGGATTCTGATGACCAAGTATCTTGCAAAGTTAATCCCTCCTCTGACTGTCTTGCGGCAAAACTGAGACTTCTTCCCTTTTCTGAGGAGAATGGCTTTTCCTTGACTAAAGACCCCGAGCTTCAGCCACCTTTTGCTACCTAATAAACAACCCCCCAAAATTAGTAATTTAAAATTACTATGATTTAGTATTTCTGATGATTTAGTATGATGGCAGCCTGTCTCGGTGGTTCTTTGGCTGGTCTTGACAGGAATCACTCAACGTAGCCACAAGCATTTCATGACTCACTTTGCAGCAGAGGGCCCAAATGGCCTCATTCACATATCTGGAAGTTGATACTGGCTGCCAGTTAGGGAAATAAGGTTCTTCTCCTCATCTTAGATAGGGGTAGCATGTTTCAGTATCCCTGGAGAGGGAGAGCAGAAGTCAAAAGGCTTCTTAAGGTACCAGGATGTGGAACTGACATAAGACCAATTTCTCCCTATTATATTTGTATATATCAAAAGGAGATACAATGCCAAGCCAACTTTAGAGGAGTGAAGAAATAAAACCGTCAGCCCGACAGGAGCATTACCAACACCACACTGCAAGGGAAGACAGACACTGCTTGGCATGCTTCATCGGGCCCATCATTGTAACGATGATCCACATGCTGGAATGACTTCATCTGAGGCAGCGGGCTTACAAGGTGGTGCTCATTGCTATCAAGATCTATCTCCAACCCCTATTTTGTCTTCTGCCACTTCGGGATCCCTAATTTCAGTGAGAGCATCTCCCATTTTCTTTCCCT
>NW_024426230.1:20832507-20845619 GCF_017311325.1 Ursus maritimus | reverse complement strand
AAGAGGATAGCCATCTCAGAGCTTCTCAAGGATGATACTGCCACTCTTCAACAATCCATCTTTCAATGCCTTCGCGATGGAAGAGCCCTTTACTTCCCTAACCCAGATTGGTCTGGTTACTACAGTTGCTGAGTGTCAACTGGCCTCCATCAAAGGCCAGTGCTGAGATTCTGCTACGACACCATTTCCTGGGTATGAAGGTTACCTTGTCCTTTCACTGTAAAGGGAGTAATAGAAACATATTTTGCGGGGCACTTGGGTGGCTCAGTCGGTTAAGCCTCTGACTTCTTCTCAGGTCATGATCTCAGGGTCCTGGGATTGCGCCCTGAGTCTGGCTCCCTGCTCATTGGTGGGTCTGCTTCTCCCTCTGCCAGTTCCCCTGCTCCTTCTTGCTCTTTCTCTCTCTAATAAATAAAAACTTAAAAAAAAAAGAAACATTTTGCATATGAATCTGTCCCTTCGACTTAGAAAGCTTCTATTAGTGTCATTCTCTTTGGATAAACAATTCTGTATTTATCATCACCATTCCACACTAAACATTGCATCCACTCAAAGAACTCATAGTCACTGAAATTACTGGTCTTACTATGCATCCCAGCACTCAGAAGCAGCTTGCTTGAAAAAGTCATGGAATGACCTATTGAAGCCTTGAAGTGCCAGTTGGAAGGCAAGGCCCTGTGAAGTTGCGATGCAGTCTTAACAAGATGTAATATTTGTTTTGAATTGTCAAGCAAAATATAATGCTGTTTCTCCAATAGCATACACACACACACACACACACACACACACACACACACGAATCAAGAGGGAAAGTTAGTCTCTCCGCTCACTATTACAACAATCCATTTGCAGATGTTTTGCTTTTCATCCTCCATAATTTCCATTTTCCAGTCCTGAGGTCTACTGCTTTAATGTTTCATTTCCTAGGGGAGGAACACTTCACCAGGGGATAATTTAATGGTGACCTTGAATTTTTAAGTTGAGATGCCATCTGGCTATTTGAGATGCTTTGACACTGAAACTAACAAAGTGTGGGGATACTACACTGACTGGGGTGACTAATAAACACTATACAGGGAAAACTGGATTGCAAAAATAATGTGGAGAATTCAGGAGATTCTTTGGGGTAACTCTTTTTACTTCCACATCCAGAATGATACACTAAGCAAGCCAGTAAGTATTGGCTCTCTGACCGGTTACATAAGGACATAAGGATTTTTTTTTATTTAAGATTTTATTTATTTAACAGAGAGAGACAGCCAGCGAGAGAGGGAACACAAGCAGGGGCAGTGGGAGAGGAAGAAGCAGGCTCCTAGCAGAGGAGCCTGATATGGGGCTCGATCCCGATCCCGTAATGCCGGGATCACACCCTGAGCCGAAGGCAGAAGACGCTTAAGGACTGCGCCATCCAGGCGCCCCAGGACATAAGGATTTTAACAATTTGCATATCCAATTTCTTCATTGTTATGTGTAATATACCCATTTTTCCTTTACTTCCTTTTCTTTTCCTTTCTTTGTCTTTCCTTTTTTGCTCTTTCCATATTCTTTGCTTTATTTCATGTAAAAAGTTAGGGTGGATATGAAGTTTCACTACCCAGCCCAGTTATTAATTACGTTAATGAATATCCTGCTAAGATGATGACTGAACTCTAAGAGGGAATAACATTACCAAGAGATGAATAACATTAATGATGGATCTTAGTTTATAACTCTTTTGGAAAGGTGAAAGAATATTTGTTTTTTACCAAGAATAGTCTGTAACCTGTGAGGTATACTTAAACTTTATAGAAGCTTTATGTAAAGTTTAAATACAAGAGCGGATATGTATTACATGGTTTAAACTGCATGCAGGGGTATGTATGGATGAAATCAGACAATGAGGAGGACCGACTGATTATACACCTGTAGCACCTCTGCTCCACCTCCATCCTTTTACACCCTACTTTACACTGTAAGGGTTGGGAGTGCACATGCTGCATTTCCCAGATTTCTTTCAGCTCGCTTTCTGTCATGCTCTGTCCGTGTAAGGCTGTGGCAGGTAATTTTGAGGGCTGGAAGAACTGAGAAGCTTTTAGATCAGACAACAGCAGTAGATGCTGGTAGAAGCTGATGATGCACGGATGAGACATGGTGACTGGGAATTCCCACAGTCCCATTAGTAGATGAACCCCTCTGGTGCTGGCTTCTGCTGTTTAACTGATGGTGCCTCTCTGGTTTCAGCCTGTGTGCAGCCATCCTCCAGCAGCCAGCAGTAGGAGGTGCTGGTTTAGGGATTCTAGTCCATTGGCATTACTAGGTTTTTGAAATCAGGGTAACACACTTCTTCCTTTCTGTTCTGCCAGCCCCTCTCCTTTTTGCTACACCAGTCCTTCTAACACTTTGTCACGAAGACCCTGTTTCATATCTCCTTTGTTTGAAATAGGTAGCATATTTCTATTTTCCTAGCTGCTCCCTGACTGATATAATTTCTAAGCCATAAAGCCATGTTTACTTCTGTGAAAGAAAAGCACAGTGTATAACAGAAACATTTATAGCTGACAAAATCAATATATTTTATCACTGAGAATGCCAAAATATGTCCAAGAAAATAACAGAATTAATAAACCAATTTCAGATGCATGCATATGAAACCTGAATGTTCCTGACTTCCCATTCTTCATTCATAGGTGAAAATGAGTAAATTTATTGTTTCTTTCTACAGATACTGCTAATATAAGGTTTTTTCCCATTACATGGGTTTAAAGGAAATCTTTTTTTAAAGATTTTATTTATTTATTTATTTGTTTGTTTATTTATTTATTTATTTATTTGAGAGAGAGAGAGAGAGAACACCAGAGAGATAGACAGCACAAGCAGGGGGAGCAGCAGAGAGAGAGGGAGAAGCAGGCTCTCTGCTGAGCAGGGAGCCCGATGTGGGGCTTGATCCCAGGACCCTGAGATCATGACCTGAGCTGAAGGTAGACACTTAACCAACTGAGTCACCCAGGTGCCCCTAAAGGAAATCTTAAAATCCTTTATAGCAATACCAGCCTAGCATCTGCGAGGTAACAGGGATCATGGTCACTCCCTAGGCAGTTAGATGTGCGGCTACGTCACTAGCTTTTTCATGGTCTTCCCATGCATTGAAGTTGAGAAAACGATTTTCCCTTTGCAGGTTGCACACGATTTTGTTTATGCATTTCCTTAACGCTGTAGAATCCAGGACACAAACCATAGTAGGCAATACAAATTTAGAATGTAATATACAGAGGTGTATTTAGCCTCTTTTAGAAGTCAGTGGATTGAATGTCAGTTTTTTTTTAAATTTTACATTCATTAAGGTGCCTCGTTTTTCTTGACTTTGTCCATTAACATTTATCCATATGCCTTTGCAATAACAAGATTGTGAAAAGATAACAAGTGTTGTAATAATAATCCATTGTTTGAGGTGCTTGAAGTTGTCTTAAAAATTAAAGTGTTTTTGTTTTTTTTTTCCAGAAAAAAAAATATAGCAATACCACTCAAAATGGAGTTATGAACCAGTTCCAGTCTGTAGGCTGTTACTGGTCTGTAAGGTGATAGACAGCTTATTCCAAAATGGAAATAAAAATATTCATCTTTCAAGAAAAATCTCCATCTCTACCCAATATATTAGGGAAATAATTAATTTACATTTGTTTGGTTTTTTTTAAAGATTTTATTTATTTATTTGACAGAGATAGAGACAGCCAGCGAGAGAGGGAACACAAGCAGGGGGAGTGGGAGAGGAAGAAGCAGGCTCCCATTGGAGGAGCCTGATGTGGGACTCGATCCCAGAACGCTGGGATCATGCCCTGAGCGGAAGGCAGATGCTTAACCGCTGTGCCACCCAGGCGCTCCTACTTTACATTTGTTTTAAGCTCTCTATCTCCAAGAACAGTAACAACCAGTTCACAAACTGTGCATAGTCCTATTATTTAAAAAGGGATTACAAAAGACAAAGACTACAAAAGAGAAAGGGAAAATACCATATGATCTCTCTTATAGCGGAATCTAAACAAACAAACAAACAGAAAGAAGCTCATAAATATAGAGAACAGAGTGGTGGTTGCCAGAGGTGAGGTATGGAGGGTAAGAGAAATGGGTGAAGGTTTTTAAAGGATTACAAAAATTAAATCAAAGCTAATGCCTCTGAAATAACATGCCTACAACATAAGCAGGTGTGGTTTTTTTTTTTAAGACAAATTTCTGGGGATCGAAATATATTCTCTTTTCTGGAAAAAAATAAAAAGTACACAATAAGGAATAGCTGACCCTTGAAAAATAACCTAACACCTAAAAGCCATAATGCTTCAGTGACTAGATGATGTTCCACTAAGAACAGTCACCCTCACTATTCTGCAAGAAATAGAAATGATTTGGTAAAGAATTAGATTTTAAAGAAAAATACAGTCAATGGTATTGTAATAGTGATATAATGGGACAGATGTTAGCTGTACTTGTGCTGAACATAGCATAATGTACAGACTTGTCTGTCGAACACTAAGTTGTACACCTGAAACTAATGTAACATTGTGCTTCAACTACACTCAAAAAAGAAACAATTTAAATAAATAAAATTTTATGCAAAAAAAAAGATTTTTTAAAAATGGTACCTTCTTAAAAGAGTAATGAAAAGCCGCTTTGATTCCACAGAAAATGATACAAAAGATGTGGAAATTAACCACAGAAGGAAAAAACAAACAAACAAACAAACAGAGAAAGCATTATAGGAATTATTTTACACTCGAACATTTCTGTACTCAATGCAGAAAGAGAAGAAAGAATGGGCCAGGAAAGCAGTAAAGAGTGAAGAACTTTAGATAGTAGGGCCAGAGAGAATCTTTATAGTGTATTGTGAAGTAATAAAAACAAATCGGAATGATTTAAATGAATAATTATTTTTATATTCTATTATAGTGGAAAATTTCTTTTTCCAACACACCATTAAACTACCTGAAGAAAAATTATAAAGATTTCAATTAATGTCACATATACAAACACTAATTTCAATATTATGCTATTCGTGATTTAAATCAATTATCTTGATTTCAAACCAAGTTATTTCTTTAGAAACAAAATCACCAATATTATACTCTTTATAAGTTAAACTGTTGGGAATTCAATATCAGAGTTAGTATATGCAAAATTTATTATCATATTTGATACTTGTGTTAGGCCTTTGTACTCACCAGTTCTTTTTCCGAAAATGTGTTTCAGATGCTGAATACAAAAGAAGGCTGTGATTCTCAAATAATTTCAACCTATTCTATAAGCTCAAACAAGTAATGCTTTTGATTTAAAACTGTTGAATCTCAAAGAGATTGGTATAGAAAACAGAAGAGAAACTTGGATGAAGTTGCATTAAAAAAGAAGTTCTATCAGCAACAAAATTAAGCAATAGCAGATCTTAAAAGATGGCTTCATGATGTGAACTGGAATCAAAGAAATTCATGCATTCTTTTGAATTTAAGTGAGCCTTTAACTCAGACGGTGAGTGTATCAAAAATTGTTCTTTGTGAAGGTCTGAATATGAGTCTATGCTCATTTTATATTTCTACTCTCAGAAAATTTACTCATGTTTAGAGTGAAAAAATAGAGAAGCTCTCCTCCTGCCTGAAAACGAAAATTAATTCTGGCAAAAATTTTTACAGAAAAACCTCTGTTTCAGGGAGCCTGAGTGGCTCAGTCAGCTAACCACCTGCCTTTGGCCCAGGTCATGATCCCAGGGTCTTGGTATGGAGCCCTGAATTGGGCTCCCCGCTCAGCAGCAGAGTCTGCTTCTCCCTCTCCCTCTGACCCTGCTTCTGTCTCTCTCTCTCTTGCTCACTCTCTCTCTCAAAGTTTACAGCATTTCATCTTTCTGTGTTCTGTTTCCCAGAGGTTAAATCCCAGGTGAGTTTGGTCAAAATGTCTTCGACTCCATTCTTCTACCTGGCACCCATTCATAGGGCAGAGATTCTACCCCAGGGACCACAGACAAAAAAAAACCTGGAGCCCCAGTAGCCTTTACTCCAACTTCTCATAATGTGGAGGTTCCACAGACGAGAAGAAGACCAGAAGTTACTGCTCCCACTCAGCAGCCTGTCCATGAAACAGGGATGCCATGCCTAGAGAAGCTGGTCAATGTCCTGCCCCTAGCTTCGGGGCAGTAAATCAGAGATTTCACTGAAGAGGAAAGATGCCATAGGAACAGAATGCACTGAAGCTCACTCAGAGGAACTGACTTTATTTAGAAAATAATATGGGGTAGTTCAAGCCTCAGGGCACTCTCAAACACAACAGACACATGCAATGTCATAATATGGAAAAATATTGAAACAGAACATAGATTAGCAGTGGCCTAGTGCTGGAGGTGTAGGGGGAAATGAGGGGTGACTGCTAATGGACATTTCTTTTTTCAGTGATGAAAATGTTCTAAAATTTATTGTGATGATGATTGCATGACTATGTGTATACTAAAACCCACTGCATTGTACACTTTAAATGTTTGAATTATATCTTTCTAGAATAATAATACAAGGGCAATACTTAGTTAAATCTCTAAATTTTATAAATATATTAGTACAGATATTATGGATTCCACCAAATAGCTCAAAACAACCATTAACCTCAGGGAGTATGTGTCTTTCACAGTACACAGTAGTGGGTGACTTGGAGCCACGTCTTACACCAAGATTCACACAAATAGGAAGCAGGACTGGATTGCTTAGCACGCAAATTCAATGACGAATATTCATGGCAGCATGAATGGAAACATATCTTGCACTGTTCTTATCATGGTTGAAAGATAACTCAGAACAAATGTCACTTCATCCAGTATTCAAATAATGGGAAAATTTAACTGTGAGTTTGGACCCAGTCAAGAACTGTCCCAGCCTAGAGTCATTTAAAGTCACCAAAGAATACAAAATATTTGTATTTGAAGAAGATCTATTAAAACATGGAAGCAGAGTTCTCAAATTAGAGAGATCGAGAGAGGAACTGAAATATTATGTAAGCATTCTTGTGCTAACAATTAAAGCAGACAGCATTTTGAACATAATGTTAGATGGAACAACCTCATTAGCAAGACAGTACTAAGACTCTCTGATTAAAAGTATGGGCTGGGAATAAACATATGATGGCAAATTTGCATATCGCACCCTGAATGGTGAGACACTAGAAGTAACAGAAGGTAGAAGAGGAATTCAGTGGGAGCCATAATAGATGCTAGTTTCTAAATATCTTTACAGGACTAAATATTTTCACCAGCTTCCGAAGTGAAGAACTGCACACTCATTATTCTAGCATTCAGTGCAATCTTAATGTTTTATTATTATATAACATTGATGGTTAAAGTTATAGAAAGAATATGGACATAAGGAGGAACTCTTGGGTGGCTCAGTTGGTTAAGCAACAGACTCTTGATTTTGGCTCAGGTCATGATCTCAGGATCCTGAGATCTGAGCCCTGTGTGGGGCTCTGTGTTCAGTGGGGAGTCTGCTTAAGGATTCTCTCTCCCTCTCTCTCTCCCCCAACTCATGCACACGATCTCTCTCTCTAAAAGTAAATAATAAGTAAATCTTTTTTTAAAAAAGAATATGGACATAGGAAATAATATTTTGAATCTTATTAATCAATTTATTTGAGGACCTCAACCATCCCCCTACTTCTTGTACCTAGAGATTTGCCTGGTGCCAATGAGAACTAGAAAACATCAAAGTAGGCGTGAAGGACCCTAGACCCTGACAACAGCAGGCTAGTGGCCTCCTTCATCTCACTTTGCCTCAGGGAGGCTGCAAGACTGTAGGAGGAGGCTGCATTCACAGGGGTGTCTCATCACTGAGAAAGGCTACCAGAGGCAATGTCCTAGTTGGATTAACTCAAGACAGAAGGATTCCTCATTAGTAATGTTATCTGTGATGTGTCCAAAAATTCATCCGTGCCTCAATGAGTGCCAAGAAGAGAAGAAGAACAAACAGAAACCTGGCTTCCGTAGCATGTAGAGATTTTTCAACACAAAAAGAAATCAAAGACTTAGTGGTGGATGTCAGCACAACAGTCCAAAAGATCAGTTAAGTCCACTCACACCTCAGCTGTTACCAGTTTGGCAAAGCAACTGTACATGTAACTGTCATAGGAGTCACCTACACACCCAGACAACTTCTTGGAAAGGAGTGAGCAGGTAGAGAAGACATGAGGGGTGAGGATGTGAAAGAGCATTAAGTAAGAATTATCTGAGTAAAGAGCCAACACAATAGATTGTTTACATTCAAAAGATTCTGCTACAATAACTGGCAAGTTTACGTGTGTTTCTTTTAATCTCCTCAGTAACTAACATGGTGTATTAAAGGGGAAGTTTAGTTTGATCATAGAAAAGCAAAAAAGTATATTTTCTGAGCTCTTCTGAGTAGTAGATGTACTAAATTTGCCATTGCATTACATTTCAATGTTTTATATTTCTTAAGATTGACTCAAACATATTAAATAAATGATACAGTATCTTTAAAGAGGCTTAAGTAAAGAAATCCTGTGATTATTTCTTTACGTAGATAGCTGATCTGGGAGTATCCTGTCTGACTACTGAAGCCTCTAACAGTGTCCAGGTGAACTTCCAAATTTGCCAGGTCATATAGCTTTTTTCTCCCATTCTCAAGAATGACCATTTATTTATTTATTTATTTATTTTAAAGATTTTATTTATTTATTTGACAGAGAGACAGCCAGCAAGAGGGAACACAAGCAGGGGGAGTGGGAGAGGAAGAAGGAGGCTCCCAGCGGAGGAGGCTCCCAGCGGAGGAGCCCGATGTGGGACTCGATCCCGGAACGCCGGGATCACGCCCTGAGCCGAAGATAGACGCTTAATGACTGTGCTACCCAGGCGCCCAAGAATGACCTTTAAAACACTCTCCATTCCCCTTAACTCAAACCCTACACACTCTCAGTACCTGTCATGGACTCAAAATTCTCAGAAAATGGTCCATTAGAAAGGAGCATCAAATTTCTAAACTTAACACATCTACATCCATACTTTTTCATCTTCTCTCATATTACAATGGCAAACATATCCATCATAACATTAGACATACAATAATATTGAATCTCATTCACTTGGTATCTCACCATATTGAATTACCCTTATTTCCTCTAACAGTAATGACCTTACTATGACATTCTTATTAATGTTATAACCTGCTTATCTTTCATTTGCTAAGTAAAATAACTTCAAAAACTTAAACAAAAAATAACATTTATACTATGTCTTCTCCCTTCACAGCAAAGTTTTTAAAAAATAAAATCCCACAAATTATTAATACTCTCTCTACATTCTTCCTTCATCTACCCCTCGACCAACGAAGATCAATTTTCTGCTCCCATCATGATAAACTGAACTTCTCACGCCATTAAAAACTTACTTTATTGTTAAATAAAATAGACACTTTGACCTTTTGTAGCATTTCACAATGTTTCCACTGACTCTTTAGAAAGTTCTTTTTTTTTCTTTCCTGACCTTTCAGATTTTGGATTCCTCCATTCTTTCGGTTCCTGCTTCTTAACTAACTTTAATGTTTTTATTGGTCACCTCTCTACGTAAAAAGATTATAACTAGTTAACGTCAATGATGACATAGAAAGGCAGATGAACACTCTCGTACATTTTTTATTGGACTATGAAACTAGTACAATTGGTTTGGGTGGACTATTTGGCAGTATTTGTCAAGATCTAAAGTGAGCAAAGGTCTTCAGTGCAGTATATGGTCATTTAGAGCACACAGCAATCTGAACTTTGTGAGCCATAAACTTCAAACAGTATTATTTTTCTCTGCCGACTGCTTCCAACCACACTGCACTGAATTTCGTTTCCCAACTCAGTAGCAGCTCCCTTCATTACGACCAGGACATGTCCAGAGCTTCCTAGTCCACTTCAGTTTAAACTTGGTCTCAAGTTTGAATTTTTGTATTACTTTGTTGAGCTATGTTTTATGTACAGTAAAGTATATATTTAAAATGTACACTTCAATAAATCGTGACATATGTAATACACTTGTGAAATTACCAGAGTCAAGATACTTAACATATCCTCACTCCCTAAACTTTCCTTGTTCTCATTTGAAATCCAGTCTTAGATCAATTTGCATTTTCTAGAATTTTATGTAAATGGAATCATGTAATATGTGATCTTTTTTCAGCCGGTTTATTTCACTAAAGATAATTATCTTGTGATTTATCCATATTGCTCCTTGTGTTGGTAATTCATTTCTTTTTATAGGTATCTTATTCTATGGAAACATTCTGTTAATACATTTATTCATGGTTATGTGTTCAGGTTATTTCCATTTTTGAGCTGTTACAAATGATTTTGCTATGAACATTTATTTACAAATACTTGTGGAGATACATGTTTTGATTTGTCTTGGATAAATTCCTAGGAGTGGAATGGCTGGGTTGTATAAGCATAAGTTTAAATTTTTATGAAACCGCCAAAATATTTTCCAAAGTTGATGTATCATTTTCCCTTCCCATCAGTAGTATATGAGATTTCCGGTTACTCTACATCCTTACCAACACCTGGCATAGTCAGTCTTTTTAAGAATTCCATTTTATGGAAAATATTCATTTTTTATCAATGTTTGCGTTATTTCCAATTTTCTGTTACTACAAATAAAATGGCTATGAATATTTGTTTCCAAATCTTGGTCATGACATATGTTTTCATTTCTTTTCCACTTAAAATGGGTTACAGTTTAATTTTTATAAATATTGATAATTTCGGTTTATGGCATTTTGAACATTATGTTCACTCTGGGATCCTTTATGTCGATGCTTCTGTTTTAGCTAGTAATTCATCCTTTACAGACAGACTGTTAATTTGGTCTCATCCTCTGTGATTGGTGATTCAAATCTCCACTCTAGTATTTAAGCTTTTGCTACAGTGTTTTGAGCTCATTCTACATGTGTGTGGTTCACTGACAAATCTGAGATTGTCGTCAGATGCAAACTCATGGGCTCTCATTCTCCATTTTTCTCTCCTGTGAGAATCTCCCTCACTTTCTGGCATTTGGCTATTGTTGTCCAGGATCCTTTTCTTTTTGCTATAGCCAGTAAGTGGTATTTCTAGCAGAGGTTTTACCTGTGTTGTTCCATGGTCTCTTTGCAGGGAAGAACTGTGAGAAAATGGGAAACTCACTCCATTCTTGACTCCTGGACAATCTCATTTAAATATTGACAGTTGTCCTTGTTTTAGCTTTGTATTATAGTTGTTACCACTGGGAGGGTTGCTCTAAATGAAGAGTTATACCATCATACTAAATGCCAGTATTTCAAACCCAATTTTAAGTGTATCTCCTCTCTCATTCACAGCAGGTAAGTATGGCCTGAGTTACTCAGATGTGGAGGGGGTATGATCTGTTCTTTACATCTCCTTACATTATTCTCTTCTGGTAAGGAAGCAGGGTGGAGTTTTGAATGACCAAAAAATGGATAAAATATTTTTATTTTATTGGGCATTAAATCACCCGTCTTTGTCAAGTGCTTTCTTTTTTATCTTGGATGGCCACTGGCATCCTCTAAACCCAGGCACCACTGACATTAGGACAAACTGTTCTCACTACCATGGTTAATAATGGGGACAGACTGGCAAAGAGATGATTTGAGGGTCTGAACATAAATGGGAAGAAATGGGTTGCTGATTTCCCCTTCATTAGGTATCTTTAAATGCAAAGAGTAATACCTTGTTGGACTTTTTCTCATTCAGTATGGGAGTATGCTCAAGGAAAAGTTACACTTTTCCTTTGCAGGCTGACAGCACACGATTCCCTCCTTTTTAGTATTCATTCTCAAGAACAGTTGGGCTAACTCAATTACATTTAGAGGAAGGCTGGCCCCAGGATTGTGCAGTTTTTTATAGAGTGTGACTTACTTAGCTCTTCCATGTCTTCAGATTTGTATTTAGGCTATAAGAAAAGTCCCACTCAATATCCTTTTACATTTCCAAGAATGAAAAATTCAAAATAATAGTTATGCCATCAGTAGAGGAATGGTTAAATAAATCCAAGTACCTCCAGGATATGGAATACTATTCAACAGTTAACAAGATTGAGGAAAAAACATGTGTACTTACATGGAAGAAAACCTATATAATGTTACTGATAAAAATAATAATTTGATCATAAAAGCCATCTATGAAAAACCTACAGCAAATATCATTCTCAATGGGGAAAAGCTGGAAGCCTTTCCCTTAAGATCAGGAACACGACAAGGATGCTCACTCTCGCCACTATTATTCAACATAGTACTAGAAGTCCTTGCAACACCAATCAGACAACAAAAAGGGATAAAAGGTATCCAAATAGGCAAAGAAGAAGTCAAACTGTCTCTCTTCGCAGAGACATGATACTCTATATGGAAAACCCAAAAGAATCCACTCCCAAACTATTAGAAGTTATAGAGCAATTCAGTAATGTGGTGGGATACAAAATCAATGCTCAGAAATCAGTTGCATTTCTATACACAAATAATGAGACTGAAGAAAGAGAAATTAGGGAATCCATCCCATTTACAATAGCACCAAAAACCATACGTTATCTTGGAATTAACTTAACCAGAGACGTAAAGGATCTATATTCTAGGAACTATAAATCACTCTTGAAAGACATTGAGGAAGACACAAAAAGATGGAAAAATATTCCATGCTCATGGATCGGAAGAATTAACATAGTTAAAATGCCCATGCTACCCAGAGCAATCTACACTTTCAATGCTATCCCGATCAAAATACCGAGGACATTTTTCAAAGAACTGGAACAAATAGTCCTTAAATTTGTATGGAAACAGAAAAGGCCCCGAATCTCCAAGGAACTGTTGAAAAGGAAAAACAAAGCTGGGGGCATCACGTTGCTGGATTTCAGAGCTGTACTACAAAGCTGTGATCACAAAGACAGCATAGTACTGGCACAAAAACAGACACATAGACCAATGGAACAAAATAGAGAACCCAGAAATGGACCCTCGGCTCTTTGGGCAACTAATCTTTGACAAAGCAGAACAAAACATCCAGTGGAAAAAAGACAGTCTCTTCAATAAATGGTGCTGGGAAAACTGGACAGCTACATGCAAAAGAATGAAACTTGACCA
>NW_024426230.1:20722086-20832431 GCF_017311325.1 Ursus maritimus | reverse complement strand
TGTGGGACTTCATCAAGATAAAAAGCTTCTGCACAGCCAAGGAAACAGTCAAAAAAACTAAGAGACAGCCCACAGAATGGGAGAATATATTTGCAAATGTTACTACAGATAAAAGACTGGTATCCAAGATCTACAAAGAACTTCTCAAACTCAATACATGAGAAACAAATAAACAAATCATAAAATGGGCAGAAGATATGAACAGACACTTTTCCAATGATGACATACAAATGGCTAACAGACACATGAAAAAATGTTCAAAATCATTAGCCATCAGGGAAATTCAAATCAAAACCACACTAAGATACCACCTTACGCCAGTTAGCATGGCAAAAATTGACAAGGCAAGAAACAACAATTGCTGGAGAGGATGTGGAGAAAGGGGATCCCTCCTACATTGTTGGTGGGAATGCAAGTCAGTACAGCCACTCTGGAAAACAGTGTGGAGGTCCCTTAAAAAGTTAAAAATTGAGCTACCCTATGACCCAGCCATTGCACTACTGGGTATTTACCCCAAAGATACAGACGTAGTGAAGAGAAGGGCCATATGCACCCCAATGTTCATAGCAGCATTGTCCACAATAGCCAAATCGTGGAAGGAAACGAGATGCTCTTCAACAGATGACTGGATTAAGAAGTTGTGGTCCATATATACAATGGAATATTACTCAGCTATCAGAAAGAATGAATTCTCAACATTTGCTGCAACATGGATGGCACTGGAGGAGATAATGCTAAGTGAAATAAGTCAAGCAGAGAAAGACAATTATAATATGATTTCTCTCATCTATGGAACATAAGAACTAGGAAGATCGATAGGGGAAGAAAGGGATAAAGAAGGGGGGGGTAATCAGAAGGTGGAATGAAGCATGAGGGACTATGGACTATGAGAAACAAACTGAGGGCCTCAGAGTGGAGGGGGGTGGGGGAATGGGATAGACCGGTGATGGGTAGTAAGGAGGGCACGTATTGCATGGTGCACTGGGTGTTATACACAACTAATGAATCATCAAACTTTACATCGGAAACCAGGGATGTACTGTATGGTGACTAATATAATAATATAAAAAAATTAAAAATAATAATAATTTGTAGAAGAATTTGTAGAGTATATTCTTATTTTCTGTAAATAATCATGCACACTTATCTTCATGCATGCATCCCCCTTCTCCACTTAATTGTCATAGAGATTTGGGCAAGGTACTCTACCCCTCTGTTTCTCTATCATCTCATCTATAAAAGAAAAAGATTATTTCCATGAAACAGTTATAATAAAAATTAATTAAAACAATACAAATATTCTGACTTCTTATAATCAAGAATAAAGTAAAGTATTTAAAAATATTCTCTAGAAATAAAAAATAACCATTCAAAATGTTTTAGCCATTTGTATTAGAATCGCCCGGTGAGTTTTGAGTAAGATATGTTGATGTTATTTCAGTTAATGGGGGACTGGTTTAAAGCCATCCAGCGAAGAAAGAAATAACAATAGAGTCTCAATGGCTGCATATAATTCTGTACAGGTTGCAGTTCAGTTCTAGCCACCTAGTAATCCTACATCAATTCACCAACAGGTGTCCAGTGCTTAGAGAGCTCCAGAGTCTCCATGACAGTGATTCAGCTACTTCTGTGTCTGCTTTTGTCTACTGCTACTTTCACTGACCACTTACTCTCTTCTCTATTGCTCCACTTTTGGCTTTTGCTTACTCATGGTTTCTGAGATTTTACACCTTCTCTTTTCAGCTCCCTCTCTCTGTTTTTTGAGTCTGCATTAATTCACTTCCTCTTACATCTCTCAGTCAAAATTTAACCCCTGCCCCTAAGAAAGATTATTTAATTAGTTCAATTGTCACTAGGTAATTTAGAAACTTTTCATTCACCTGTCTGATTGTATTTGACTACCCGATGAGCACTGACAAAGCCACACTGTGAGGTACAAACCAATTTATATACAACAAAATCCCTCAAAAAGAGATGTGGGTGTGGCAGATATCAAAATACTTCTAAGGAGAATTCCCTTACCTGACTTTTTTTTTTTTTTTTTTTTTTGGCTTGCATGCCCTATTATGAAGATCATTCTTGTAACTCCTATAGAAAATTTGTCCTGGTATTTATTTATTTTTTTTCAGTAAGGCAAGAGAATTTTTAAAAAATCTACATTGTTGATATTTAACTTAGCTTTAAATTACTGATAAAAATAAATTCACTTCCTGTCAAATCTCTGTATGAAAAAAATAAATTCTCTACCAAGGGAAACGATTTAATTTGGTCAGTCAGTCCCTAGGTAGTATAGACTCTGTTAATCCAAGAGTTCTCCCATCACCCATAGAAGTATTCATTCAACAAACGAATGACAATCTACTAAGCTAGTTTGATTCAAATAAAAATTCTAACAGTTTTGACATAAAAACAAAATAAATTCTTTCTTCTTTTGCAAATTTTATGCATTTAAAAAACTAACTTACTTTCAAAATAATCATTAAAGATTGGTCTGAAATCTTCAAACATACACATAATTGTCTCATACAAATCTAAAAAATCATGATTCCAAAATTATATTTTACACAATATTTGGTTTCTAACACCTATAAGACTCCCATACTGTTAATTATGTTACTTTGGTAAAAACTACATTTTTATTTTTTTTGCCTGGTCAGCTACTTTAACATCATACCGTTATAATACGCTCTTAACTGCAATTATTAGTAACCCACAATATATTTGTTTGTTTTTAAGAACTGAAGGAAACAATGGTTAGTAAGAAGCAGGGAAGAAAAGTATTGATGGTCAAGTATTGTTTCCTTTGTTTTGGGTTCTCTGTTGATTCAGGGTTGGATTATTTCCAACTATAAAAAATCAATGTTATCAATGAAGTGATAACATCAACATCGACATACATTAATAGAAACAGGATGGAAATGCGGAAATGCCCCCTTCCCCCAAATCCCAGCTAGCACAATGGAAGCTTACTTCTCACACACATGCAGTACCATCAGTGGTAAGGCAGGCCAGGACAGTATAGGAAAGGGCGCCCAGGCTACAGTCTGCTCTCTGTCTTCAACAGGAGGCTTCTACCACAGCTCTGGGCATGGACTTTCAGACTGAATGGAGGAAGTGAGAAAACAGATCGTTCAAGAGGTTTTTATAGGACAGGCTGTTCATATTTTCCCCTCTCCTTAGTCACGGCTATACCCACCTACAAAAGGCTAGAAAATATAACTTTGCTTTTCATCAGGAAAAAAGGGAAAGAGTGCACACTCCATTGAGTTCTCTCCCCTACATTTAAAAAACACTCATTCTCTCCTCAAGTGACCCAATCCAGGGACCTGTTCAATCACTGGATAAGGCCAGTATCCAGGATTTTCAGGTCATAGACACTCCTCTTTAACTGGTCAAGACATTGTTCCATGTGGCCAGCAATCTATGAACTACAAAGAAAAATTATGTGTCCCCCCAGGCACTCAATCCAATAATACTATTCAATTATTTAAGCATTTCCATTTTGGCTATTTAGTAACATGGGGAGATGCTCATAATGGCTGAAGTAACAATGAGTGATATATAACTCTATCTACAGCATGATCTCAATTTTATTCCTATTAATGGGGAGGAAGAGTGAAAAATGGGGAACATTTGCAATGATTTTTGCATTTTTCTTTATTGTAACTGGATAATAAAAGTGAGTTTTCCTCTTTGTTCAGCATTTTGAAAGAGGCTCCAGATTCTAAAAAGAAACATGCAATTGTTTCTAAATACCTTGCATCTTTAAAAGTTGCTGTTCCTCCTTTGCAGAATTTGCAAAGGGCATAGTCCAAAGCCAGTAGGGCTAGATCTGGTCTGTCATCCAGCTACGTCTTACGAAAGAGGCTGGTGTTTAGAAGTCTGGGAGAAAGAGGTTACATTTTGAAAGACTTGATGGTATGCTGTGCACACAGAGATGGCTTCTCCTCACCTCAGGAGAGAAAAGCTTCAGTGGACCACTCAGATGAATGACCCTAGAATTTGAAGGACATAGGGAATTGCCATTTGACACATACTTTACACGGCAAGAGGTAAGGCTATGATGGCTGGAGCCTCTCTTGTCTGGAAAGGAACAAAAGTGCAGTGCTGCCCTTGATGAGTGCTGCACTTCCACTGACGACGGGGCAAGGGCCAGTGATTCCCAGAGCCCCAACGTGGACCCTGTTGAGTGGAATCTGTCTGCAGCGCCCTAAGGGAGACGCCACCACCAAAACTCCCGGGTACTAACGGATCGATGATTGAAGGAGCCTTGCCAGAGGGCTGAGGAGCCTGCTACGCAGACACACGGAGAGGAGGCAGGCCCACCTCGGCAATGTCACAGAAATCCGCAAGTGCACCCACGAAACAAAGACCTAGGGCTTTTCTACCTGCTACACAGAGAACCAGATCTCAGACTGCAACTGATCCAGCTAAGTAAGACTTTGATCGCTTCCCCTATCATCCTGGCCCCGTTCTGGAGCAGCCAGAAACAGTGGCAAGCGAAGTTGGAGCAAGAGAGACGTCGGCCACGCCCCTTTGTCAGGATGGGCTCCACAGAGACGCAGGCAGCACTGGGGGAAGGGAACAGTTCCCAAAAGATGTGAATTTGGAGTTTTCACTCATGAACTGAATGGGATTTAATTACCAAAAGAAGCTGTTTCTGTAACTAGGAACAACCCGAGGAGTTTGTACTTTCTAAAAATAATGAAAAAAAAAAAAAAAAAAAACAGGGATTCTGCGTAGTGTATCACTCTATGTACAGAAACCAAAATTAATAGAAAGTTTAAAAATTACCTCCTGTTTGCAACCTCAGGGACACCACCTCATGCCATCAACCAGTTATATTCACAATTACATGGATTTTATAATTTCCTACAGTGACCAACAATTATTTTATAAAATACCTGTCACTATTTAAATATGTATTGGGGAGTGTGTGTGTGTGTGTGTGTGTGTGTGCACACGCACGTGCATCAGAGGTCCTACTGGTGCATCTACCTGATGTCAAGACAAATGATCAATTCAGACAATTCAGTCCAAAATGTCAAACTAGATGTTTGGTATGAGACAGGTATAAACAACTTCAGCATTGACTGAATTTTTAACATTTCAACCAGTTACCTGAATGTCATGGAGATCAAAATATGGAATGTGGTGACCTAAAATCTTTAGCAGAAAGGTTGTGCTTTTCAGCAGTTTGCATTTTATGCATTATAGATTAATTTGCTAATGAAACAATTTTCCCCTGCTTAACTTTTTAATAATTCATAGGAAGTTCATTGGGTACAGATAAAAAGTTCACAACAATTAGTTTCAAGCAAATACTTTAGCAAACTATAGCATAATGATTATTTTGCAGTAATCAGTTACTAAGAGCAAAATACATCGTTCATCCGGTCAAAGCTACAAATTCATTATCTAACATTTTTTTCTCCCCACAAACCACACAGCTATTCTTGTATACTTTGTTGTACTATTTACAAAGCCAGCATGATACAGACAGGGGAGGAGGAAGCAGCAGCAACACTAGTAAGTCAGACATCTACTAAGTAATATGAGCTATTTTTATTCTCTCACCTTTGTCTCATACTTCACAGCAAATATGTGAAAATATTACTGTTTATGAGCTTCTCAAACCTTTCCTTCCTTGCATCCTTATTCTTTCCTCCTCTTCCTCCTCCTCCTCCTCCCTCTCTCTCTCACTCTCAATTTCAATAAACATTTTTAAAAATCTCTTAAAAGTGTGCTACTATTGGGGCACCTGGGTGCCACAGCTGACTGGGCGTCTGATGCTTGGTTTTGGCTAAGGTCGTGGTCTCAGGGTCATGATCTTAGGTTTGTGAGACAGAGCCCCAGAGGGGCTCTGTGTTCAGCCCCGAGTCTGCTTGAATTTCTCCCTCCCTCTTTCTAGGCCTCTCCCTCCCGCACTCTCACTCTCTCTCCAAAATAAATAAATAAATCTTAGAAGAAAAAGTGTGCTACTATTTTAGGTATAAGGATATATGGAGGAGTACAGAATTGGCTCTGCTTACAAAATATTCAGTCTTATGAAGAAAAAGACATGCAAACAATTATAATTCAAGCTAATGTATGCTAAAATGGGGGTGCATGTAAGTTCCTGTATTTGAATAAGGAAGAGCAAACTCAAGGTTTTGTAGGAAAATTGGGACAGCTTCACTGGAGGGGTTATATACTGACTCTACATCTCATATCTTTTCAATGACACTGTTCCTTTTTCCAAAAAAGGTTAGACTTTCATTTATTATTTTTATTCCTCATTAACTTATTTACATAGTAAACATTTATCTTATATTTGTTCTGTTGTTTACTCCACAAACACATACTGAGGCCCAACTATATGTTAGACAAAGAGAAAGTAATTTTCTGTGTTTTGATAGTACATTTCAGTAATAATGAATTCTTGAACATTTTCCTGAAAGACATGTTAGCATTAAATGACAGATCTGGAAGCTGTAAAGATATCAGATTAAAAATATTACCAACTCCCTAATAAAACCTAATTTTAGACACAATTATTGATAACAGTTCTTTCATATTTTGCATGTGTTCTCTAATTCATTGCTTTTCCTTTGTAAACAAACACATATATTTAATCCCAAGCACCATCTGATTGGTGCTAAAGATTTAGAAAAGCATAGTGTTTTTATTTTCATTTAATTTGCATTCAAATTATAAGATTCTACTTGTCACTAGTGTTACACCTTTTTATTAAAGGAAAAAATGCAATAAAATGCTCAATCACAAAGACACTGTCTTTAGACAAACATGTTGATAGGTTGAAATTGAATTTTCTGCTGGTACACAGTGCAGCTACATGTGGGAAATCAGTTTGTCCCCTCTTCCTGGGTACTATTTTTACACTGGCATAAAATCTTTTCCACTGTTTAAGAGAAAAATATCGTTATCTTTCATACACTAATCATAGAAAGGCATCACAAGTTGAGTGTAGGGTGGGATACGTCCCCCAAAACTAAATAATTATACAGATTCACATGATTTCTATAGCATAAAATAATAATGGGGTTAACGAAAAGTTCACTTAAGAAATGATCTATTTTTAACATCCCCATAAATAATGCCGTATGATCTTAAAATGTTTCTTCTTAATGTAACAAAATAAAATAAATTTGAGTAGCAAAATTATATAATTTTATAATCTATTAAACATTTAGTCAGTGAATGCTATATAGGCATTTGGGCTGAGCAAGAAAATTTCCTTGTCCTCACATTCAAAGAAATTTCAGAGTAGTGGGGTAAACAGTTGAGTGCTAGGATTAAGTATTCCTTGTCAATAGGAACACATGGAGAGTCTCTTCAGAGAGGTAGGGATGAAGAGAGGCAGAGGTTTCAAAGGCTACATATCTATGAGACTTATTCAACTAAATTAAAACATGAATATTCTTTTTTAAAAAAATATTTATTTATTTGATAGAGACAGAAAGAGAGACAGAGCAAGGGAGGGGCAGTGAGAGAATCTCCAGGAGACTTCCTGCTGAGCACAGAGCCCAACCTGGGTAGGGCTGGATGCCAGGACCCTGAGATCAAGATGTGAGCCGAAATCAAGAGTCTGACACTGAACCGACTGAGCCACCCAGGTGCCCCATGAATATTCTTTAAATTCACCTCTCACAAGCAGTATATGAGAGTGATAATTTTACCATACCATTGGATATTAGTGATAAATAAATTTCTCTTTGGGCAATCTCTCCAGACACTAAATATTTATTGGGCACCTACTAGAGGAATGAAAATAGATGTGCAAAGAAACCTACGTCCCAGGATTTGCTCTCAAAGCACTTCAAATTCTATTGAGAAATCAGGGATGATTACAATACAGATTAAATAATTATACAAAAGGAAACTAAAGCAATGCAAACAATGACAAAGAGCATCTCAGCCTATAGGTGCCACACGTTTACTGAGAAAGAAGACACTTGCCCAAAGCGGTTTACCATGACTTCAGAAACAGAGGCCACATCTGCAAAAACTGAGGGTGGGATTTTTTTTTTAAGAATTTATTTATTTATTTATTTGACAAAGAGAAAGAGCACAAGCAAGGGGAGAGGGGGAAGCAGGCTTCCCGCTGAGCAGGGAGCCCGACTCTGGACTCGATCCCAGGACCTTGGGATCATGACCTGAGCGGAAGGCAGAATCTTAACAGACTGAGCCACCCAGGCATAACTGATGAGGTCAAGGACAGAGGCAAAAAGCAATGAGATACCCTAGAATTAAGTATATATGGAGGGTATTGAGCTAGACGAAGCAGGCCTAATCAAATACTGCCTCCATGGAATAAATTCAACCATAAATACTGATACAGCATGTTCTCTATGTGGCACCAGGGTCAGAGAGAGGACAGAGATGAATAGGTTCAGTCTTTCACATTTAGAACCTAAACATTTTTCTACGCAGAAAATCTACAAAGAAAACATATATACAACATAAATATTCAAAGCCCTTCACAGGTTTAAAGTAAAAAAAATATATACATATGTCTGTGTATACATGCGTATGTTACATAAGCTTATCCACATTAGTAAATTCTGACTGCACACAGATGAACAGACATAGATATATTTACACTAGTATTAGTCAATATATTCATCAACCAATCATTAAGCAATTATGCTGTGCTAAGTACCATCCCAGGTACTTTAAATGTGATCCTTTAGTCGTAGTCTCTACAACTTCAAGAAATAAGATTAGAGTCATTTTATAGATAATACTTTCATCTGTATTCCTGCTATATTTTGAGAATGAAAAAAATCATCTTACTTGAAAATCTCATCTACTTTTTTATATATTTAAGCCAATGTTTTTCAAGAACTAAAAAGTTTTTTTCTCACAGAAAACGTTTCCAGAATAGATACTTAGCACTATCGAAATTTCATGAAGATGTAACTAAGTTCTTAAAATGCTGAAGTTTGAGTATATTGCCATATCTCATTGCATCTCAGAATTTAGAAATTATAAAATTAAATTTAAGCTCTACAATTAATTATGGATGTAAAATTAGAGAGTAAAATATTTTAAAATGAACAAATTCAAATAATATTATAAACATAATTTGATATTTTTATTGAAATTTGGTGCTGTTTGCAAATTATTTGTAATGATCATTCTTAAATGATGACATGTAATTTAATTAAACATTTACTGAAGTTTTAAAGTTTACAGTCTGGTGTTAGGCTTGGCCAGCACCCTAACTACCACTATTAGGCAGGAATCTGATGAAATTTAATTATTTAACAGCTGCATCAAGAGAATATAGTTATAGAAAGATGTCTGAAGTCATGTCCCTTTTTTTCACTCCTGAAAATGTAAATGTATTTTTAAAAACCTGATCTTGAAACCATTAGAATTGCCTTTCTGCCTCTTCTTTTAATCTTCTATCTTCCATCCTTTTCTGGGACAGTAATTGTTCTTCTATGTTTGATGAGGCTATCACTCTTACTGACCTTTTTCCTTCAAACTATCAAATTATTTTCAAGTTATATTACAATCACTTTCAAGCATGTCTACTTTCCCATATTTTCCAACAAAAAAATAGAAACAAAAAACAGAATAGCATCAATAACTAACATTTTTCTTTATCAAACAACTATCCTATGTGTCACCATAATGCCATTTTCAGGTCTCTCATACACCACCTTTTGTACCCTACCCTTGGTTCTTTCCTTAAAAGATCCTTTTCTGGAAAGATAATTCTGGTAAGCCATGTCAGTTTTATTCTAAGTCTTTATTCAATACACAATTGTAAAGGAAGACAAATCATCTGAAAAATTGTTTTCAATTATTTAAAATCAAGTGTTTTCTCTTCAGAAACACTTTTAATCATTCTATTCCTGAACACAGGAGGTATTTCACATGATTGATTTTTCTATCAAGAGTGTTTAATGTCATGAAATTTAGTATAAAAATAAAATTATCTAGCTCTTTGCTATTCATTAATCAGAACCTAATTCATTCTTTGAGGAAAATATATGGTTTCTTTATTTGGGCTGTCTAAATATTTGATTACTTCAAAAACATTTTGAGTAAATGAAAATCCAAACCTGGATGGGAAATGAAATCCCTATCAACCTTGCTCTGTCATAGTTACCATTTAGCTGTGTTCTTAATGCCATAAATCTATCTTTCTTTTATTCCCGTTACTTTTTTTTTTTTTTCTGGTAGTAAAAGACAAAGGATCTTGAGTCAGAAGGAAGGTATTTTCTATTAAGTCAAGAGATAATTTTGAAAATAAGTCAATAGGATGCTGACAACATTTTCAGAATTCATAGTAAGCATTTTATTGAATTCAATAATCTTCCAGTGCAAAGGGATTGTGTTTTAAGTCTCCTACTGGGAAAGTTAGAAATTCCTTCAGAGACTAGTCATGGCAACTTAGGTGCATAAATTTTTCTGACTGGAAAGAATTTAAAGAACTGCTGTAATTACATCATTGTAGAGATGAGGTACTGGAGGTGAGAAGTGACTATTCCTTTGTTACTCAGCTTACTGGTTTCAACATCTGCTGGCAAAGAAGGCCCAGCTTTGTGTCAGTCCATAGAGGAGAAAGGTTCACCCAAGCCTGGTTAGCACGTTTACTCAGGTCAGTTCCTCTGTGCATGGGAGCAGCTCAGCCAGGAAGAATTTCCAGAAGTGCACTCTGAGAATCTTGACCTCCAAACTTGTTCTGTATTCTGGACTAAGTACACATGGAAGAGGGCTCTGCGCTGGTAACTCTTTGCCTCATCCAGAATAAAACAACTAAAGGATATTAAATTATTTTTGTGAATCTATGTAAGTTTTAAAATGGTGGTTAACTAGGTACTCCTGCAATCAGCTAGATAACAGTTTAACTTTTACTAAATGTGTTGGTTAAAAACCAATGCTAGGGGCGCCTGGGTGGCTCAGTCGCTAAGCGTCTGCCTTCGGCTCAGGGCGTGATCCCGGCGTTATGGGATCGAGCCCCACATCAGGCTCCTCCACTGTGAGCCTGCTTCTTCCTCTCCCACTCCCCCTGCTTGTGTTCCCTCTCTCGCTGGCTGTCTCTATCTCTGTCACATAAATAAATAAAATCTTAAAAAAAAAAAAAAACAATGCTAGATTAACTGCAGCTGGATAAATATCCATAACTTCACTGCAGTGAAGTTAATCAGTAATCAATACACGAAACAAAATAGCTAGGATTTGAATCCCAGCTCTGCTGCTTACGAGCTGTGTCAACTTGGGCAAGTAAAACTCTCTGCAACTCTTCTTACTTAGCTTTAAAATGGAGATAAGAAATTTCACTTTTTTGTTTTGAGGATGAAACAAGTCAAAATGTCAGACTCACAGAAGAGACTGACCTATATTAAGGGCTCGAGGATGTAACTATCAATTACAGAGCAAATACAATTAAATATTATATAAGTTTTAAAATATTTTTCATTGATATCTATGCCTTGTTACAGCTGGCTCCCCAGGGATTCCAGTTCCTAGGCTCTGCTTACCGCATTTTCCTAGCAGTCCTAGGGTAGTAGTGGCCTAAGCCGATGACCAACCTCTGCGTTGGATCACTGTCCTCTATTTGTCCTTTTATAGTTCTTTCTGCAGCTAGTCTCCACCTTTGGAGTTTTCTGCTGCACATTCTCTTTTCTCAATTAGATACTGACTGATACATCTGCCACAATTCAATATATATTTATTTTCTACCGCTCATTTCTATCCCTCAGAACTGTGTGTTATATACTTACATCTTAGTTACTGCCAAGGTATATAATAAGTATACTATTACATGAGTCTTATCTTTCTATCACTCCTTATCCAGCATGTATCTCTGTGCATTTCAATAAATTTTAACAATAAGGTAGACACTAATATTTATATTTATAAATGTAATTGTATATTTAAAATTTTATATGTGCCTAGTAAAAAATATTGGAAAAAAGCATGTCAAATATTGACAATGATTATATCTGGAAGATGGAATTTGGATTACATTTTACTGCCTTTATTATCCTTTTTAACAGAAATTATTGGTATTTTCAAAAATATTTACAAAAATAGATACTGTTTTTTTAAACAGAAAAAAACCTATATTAATTCAAATTAGCTAATATAATTTTATAGTTATTCATGGTTTTGGACTTTTCTTAAAAACATTAAGCATATTGAAAGATGTTATGCATTGGCTGTTTAGAAATATTCACTCTTAAACCTAATCCAAACTCAAATAGTCCTTTGAATACAAAATCGTGCCTCCTTCTAGAAAAATCTTACAGTTGAAAATAATTTTGTTTAAAATGTTAAAATTTGGAAACTAGTTCATTACTTACCCTGTGCTTAGTTACATGTTACCACAACCTGACGCTCCTTGTCAAGTTAGGTCCCCCAGTCATTGACTATAAGCTACTTTATGGAAGGGATCAGATATTACTTTCAAATCTCCCAATGTTCTTTCAGAAACATATACTAATACTGATGATGATGATGGTAATAACATCTATTATTCATTATGGGGTTATCATCTACATTAGACATCATAATACACCATCTCAGTTAATTGACATTACAACCCAATGGAATTTTATCATCGTTTACAGATGAGAAACATGTGCAAGACAAATTAATTTATACAAGCTCACAAGCAACCCAGTAGGTGTTAGAGCAAAAGGATCCAATACAAAATACAATAAAGATACCTAAATTCTTAAATAAACACAATGTTTCATCTTTTGAGAAACACTGAAATCCTTAAGGAATGAAGAATGCACATGTTGTTCTATGGCGGGAACGTGTCTTCTGTGACCTTTCTGCACCACGGAGCCCACAGAGAGGCACATTCGATATGGGAGAGCTGTTTTAACCATGAAAGATTGTCAATGGTTACTGATTACCTCATCACTTACTAAAGTCAAATCTGTTTCTTTCTTTTACGTTCCCCACAGGCATGCCCTTGGCAAACACCGCGACTCCAGCACTTCCAAAAGAATGACTCTCCAAGGAAGAATTATAATACTGTGTGTTAAGATCCCAAATATTTAAAAATCATTTCTTTTCTTAAAATTGTGTCTGACATTTATCTAGGAGAATGAGCTGCCTTCTGTAGTAAGTTGATCAGGAAAGAAGGAAGGAAAAGCAAACGAACAGAGCAAGAATAAGAGGTCATTATGAAAATGAATTACTTTGTAGAGCACACACAGGAACCTAGACATGGAATTTGCCCCATTCGCTCCCAAAGAATCCAAACTGCAATACTGCAGTGTCTGTGTGTGTGTGTGTGTGTGTGTGTGTGTGTGTGTGTGTGTGTGTGTGTGTGTTCCACCTTAGAAAAGTTTCTCTCTCTCCTTCCCTACCACCACCAGAGAGAGAGAGAGAGATTAGATTTGTCTTCAGATCTACTTCAAAGTCATTTGGAAATAATTTCAGAGGCCTGCAATACCACTAAAATATAAAACACTGCAGATTTTCACATTTATAACTGCTCTTTAATTTTGTGATCTATTTGAATGACTGCCCTAGACAGCCTGAGATAGAAACTTCTTCTGCCCTGCAGGACAAAGAATTCACATTTTTTCCCTTTTAAAGAATAGATAAGTAGACTTGTATAAAAATCAATAAATCATCTTCCAAGAACTTAAAATTATTTTACTTTTCAACAGTTAGTGTAAGAGTTTACCTGTCTCATTCAAGCTCTAAACATTAATATTACTATTAATTATTGCTAATTTGATAGTTAAAAATTATACCTAATTTCTGTGCTAATTTGTATTTCTTTTACTGTCAAATTGGGTGCATTTTCATCATTTTATCAATCACATGTATTTCCCCTTTTGTGAATTGCTTCCAGGTGTGCCATTTCCATTAATTGTGGGTCTTGACATTTTCTTCAGAATATCCTATAGACTATAGATATTATCTGATCACCTATTTATTACCAATAGTTAATAATTTTATTTTCTACTTGTAGTTATAATTTTTTACATTCACACAAAAATTTAATGTTTTTAGGTCAAATCTATTATTTTTTAATATATTTTACTATTTTTATACCCAGAAAGTTATTCTTGGGACACCTGGGTGGCTCAGTTGGTTGAGCGTCTACCTTTGGCTTAGGTCCTGGGATCGAGCCCCACATCGGGCTCCCTAATTAGCAGAGAGCCTGCTTGTCTCTCTCCCTCTGCTGCTCCCCTTGCCTGTTCTCTCTCTCTGCTTGTCTCTCTCTCTGTCAAATAAATAAACTAAAAAAAAAAAAAAATTAAATCTATAAAAAGTTATTCTCATCTGGAGATGAGACAGATATTCACCTACATTTTTGTTTAGCTTTTTAATCTGTCCTTTTTTACACTGAGCACTTTAGTACACTTGGAATTAACTTTAATGAGCGTGGGAGAAATGCGTCCATATTGATTTCTTGCTAAATACTCTAATTTCTCAATATATTTTATTGAATAAAATGCAATTTTACTAATTATGTATTTCTTAAGGACTAAATATCAGATGAGAAATCACAAAAGAAAATCACACGCACTCAGTCATCAAGTCAGATATCAAGAGAAAGCCATCAGACTGCCTCCTAAGACTTTCTTAGCAAGGCAATTCCATGATGAATTTACTATATGTCAGAGTCTGGCTTTCTGCCTGACACAGTCCAAATCCTGATTTGTCAACACATCAAAAATAGATTTTTCTCTTAGGAATAGTATATCTAAACCAAACTCACACAAGACTAATATACAAAACCAAACTCACACAAGACTAATATATATTCACTGTCAGTGAATTCATTTACAGTGAGAAGTGTGTCACAATGACCACACACTCACGTCTCCGGGACCAGTGCATTCTGTTTCTGTGAGGCACACTAGCACATAGCTTGGAATAACAATGGAAAATGGAAGGCGGACAGGACTTGTTAACTGTTAATTCAAAGAACTGTCTGATTTTTTTGTCATTAGGCTACTGATGCATTAAAATGTAAACAATCATATGCTTCTTTATGGGGATTTTATGTACACAATTACGTACTGATTTCACCACTCAGCTCTCTGAGAACAAGCTCGTTTCCAAATTCCTAGGAATACCATTCCCTCTAACACCAATATGCTGATAATAATGCTGTTTCAGCTTATCAGTTTTCTTTGTTTTAAACTGCCTGCTTATTCTTATACCAGTTCAACTTTCCTTTAACTATGATGGTAATTAAATATGTTTTGATATCTAGAAGGGAAAATTCATTTTTACTCTACTATTTCAAGCTATTTGTTGCAATTTTTGCCTCTCTCTTATTTAAGAACAGTTTCAGAAGCACCTGAGGTTTTGAATAAGAAAAAAGAAGACATTTGAGAGTATTACTGAAATTAAATAAATATTGGAAAAACTGTCATCTTTAGACTCTCGGGCCTTCTCATTCACAAACACAATTTATCTCTTTATTGATTCAATGCTTGTATGTTAATAAAATCTGATTTTTTTATTCAGACTTTACATAATGTTCTATCTTATTTTTTATGTAGGGATTATGAACAGGATTCTTTTTCATTGTAACTTATTATTGTGGTATCTAGAAAAGTTATCAAAAGTATCCATTTAAAATAGTCTTATATCTGGGCCATTTGTTGAAGTGGCTCATTATAGTTTACCCATTTATACCTGTGAGATCCAGTTTCATCCAGATGCTTTTATTCATTGAGCAAAGATGTATGACCACGTACCAGACACAATGTGAAACTCTAAAGAAACACAGATAAAGAGTTTATAGCTAGTGCATAAAGGGAACTTGTTCTGGTAAATGGGAAAGAATGAAAAAAAGAAAAGTAGATGAGAGAGATGACATTGCAAAGAGAAAGAACAAATATCCAGTCTAGACATTTAACACATTACTATGTGTTGCTTTACAAATTTGCCTCAAATCGCTCTGCTCATCTTCGGTTAGAGATTTGTGCTTGGCTGTATTTTTCGTTGCTAATATGTGCAACTGCTCATCTCATTTGATTCATAAAGTGTTGCATTTTTAAATTTTCAGCAGACACTGTATTATTTTAAAGAATTATCATTCCAAAACGACTTGACTTTAGGCATCACTGCTCAGATATTTTTTAATCTTGAGGCAAGTGATCTATCTTTAAAATACGTACATCCTATAAGAATCACAGATATCACAGATATCCAAGAGGAAGATACTAGAATAACTGCCCTTTCTACCCTCAGCAAGTTTCCAGCAACGATTGTTCGCTTTGGAGTGAGGATGTTGAAAAGGTTCAGTAAAAGGAAGTAATACAAGTCCTGAAAAAAATAAACTGTGAGCCCAATAGACTTGATAGGTCATAAATATTAAAATTTCAATGCCCGGGACCTGAAGAATACTGGCATTTAACTATACAGTTGACATAGTGGATACTCTTTCCATAGAGGAAGTTGCTACTTTAAAGAGACTGTCTTAGTCTGTTCACGCTGCTATAACAAAAGACCACAGACTTAGTGGCTTATAAACAACAAATTTATTTCTCACAGTTCTAGAGGCTGGAACTCCAAAATTAGGATGGCAGCATAGTCAGGTAAGGGCCCTCTTCCAGGCTGCTTCTCATTATATCCTCAGGAGTTGGAAGGGGCTAGAGATCTCTTCAGAGCCTCTTCTGTAAGGGCACTAATCTCATTATGAGGACCCTGCACTCATGACCTAATCACTTCCTAAAGGATCACCTTCCAAAGGACATCATGTTGGGCATTTCTGTTAACACAGAAATTTGGAAGGAACATAAGCATTTGGACCATAGAAGAGATAAGAATCTTTTCCAAATAGAATAATAAGAAAAATTATCAATTTAATAGATACCAGCTTTTTTATCCCTGCACCCAGGAAATTTGCAGATTTCATTGTACTTTTTGTCTGCAATTTGTTCCTTTGTATATTCATAAAGAAATATATTTATAAGTTGGACACTCTTCTAAATAATTTACATTCAGCTTTCTGTTTTCACATTGCTTCCATACTAGAGAGTAGTATGGCAATACATATTTGATGGGTAATAGAGTAGTACTGTCCATCCTGAGGCTCCCTTATTTTTGCTATAAATAGCAATTGTATGAAAATACAGAAAATACAGAAAAAATTCCAGCAAGATGTGGGGACGTATTTCTGGGATATCTCCGAACTGGTGGAAAAATTATAGTGCTAGCTTGCTGGGGCTATATTTCTTTGCCATGTTATTGGTGCTGCTGTGCTTCTAATTTGAAAAGTAAACTGAATTATGCTATTACTGGGTCAGCTTTTGAATATATGGTCAATATGTATTTTAAAATTTTCCAGCAAAGGGGAATCCTATATGTTTATTTGACTTTGAAGTTTCTAGGAATGTGACTGTTTGTATAAGAATGATGTAACAACATATAAAACCCCAAAATACAGAATGTATATTTTTGTAATTCATGAATTATTTTCAAACAACATTTTTAACTCTGAACTGAAATCACAGCACATAACCATATGGTCCTTCAGTGAAGTGTTACATCATAAGCAATATCACCCTGACAAGCCTTTTCTGTTATCAGCTATCTGGCATAAACTTAAGTAGCCCAAAGATCAAGAATTCAGTCTTCTTTTCTTTTATTTTTTCTCTTCTTTTCTTTACTTTTCTTTTTTTTCCTTTTCTTTCCCTCCTTTCCTTTCTTTTCCTTTCCTTCCCTCTCATTCTTTTACTCTTTCTTCTTTTTCTACTTTTTTAAAAAGAAATACCTCTTTGCTTCGCTCCAGAAAAATCCACAAATTAAGAACTTAAAAGAGTAGCAAGAAACAATGTGGTGTAGAGGAATGAATATTAATCTGGAAATCAAGAGATGTCGGTTCTAATTATATTTTCACTGGATTTCAGCTGGATTACTTATGTGATACCAAAGAAAATCAAACCTAGTGGCTTTCAGACTTCCTTTAATAAAACAAAGTGATTGGCCTAAATAATCAATGCAAAAATATTTTGACATTGTCACATATCCATGTTTAATGGCTGTTGGATGTTGCAGAGTAAGAATTAGACAGGTTAACTGATGGTCATTAAATTTACCATAATGAATAAGCATATGCTTGAGCTTATATTAATTAGTTTAATGTAAGTTTAAATAAATACAACTGAGACTGTTGAACAAAATTATTTCAGCTCTTTTGCTTGCATTTTATTTTCTAACTATGATTATGTGTCATGTGAATTATGATTAATTTACAAGTAAGGGTCAATATAGTAAATATGCTATGCCGCTACATATAGAAATATAACCTCTAAATAGATTTCTCAATAGCAAGGTGAATATAATCAAATTCAAAAACTGAAGTTTGAATTCATATCACTTTTCTGCATGTAGAAATTACCTGCTAAGAAAATAGACTGGTCCCTTTTAAGGTAAACTTCATAATGTGTAATAAGATACAAGGGGAGATTTTACCATTACAGAGTAACAAATTTTGCTGACTGGAACTTTGCCACAGTGCCTCCCGATGCAGAAGAGAATAAACAGTTTATAAACTGAGCTTTGCTGGAGTAATTGTCTTCATTAGCACAGTTTTCTTCTGACCCTGAATTGACCCTGGAGCTCTAATTACCTTAAGTTTAAGTATAATTGTGAACATACGGTAAATGAAGAATACACGAACCTGAGTGAACTTACAAAGTCAGCTATGTAAAAACAGATTCTTAGAGGTCAAAACTAAACTAATATGTAAATACATAATGATTTTCACCTCCAGAAATAGAGGTTATTCTCTCTCTCAAAATAATTACTATCATTCTAGCCTCATAAGTATGTGTTATTGCTTTGTAAGTCAAGCTGATTTCAAATCTTACTTTTCTTTTAATTTTGTAATCCTTATTATAGTATTTTATGTTGATCTCTTCTCATTTAAAAATGTTCCTATTTTCTTAATGCAGACACAATTGACCTTGTCCAGAACAATCCTGTTTTTATATGAAATTTCAAGCTGGTGAAGGCGTATATAAAAGGAAAAATGCTGCAAGCAGTCAATGTGGCTCAGTTTACATTCTCCAAACTCAGCATGTCTAAACGGCCCTCTTTACCCCAATAAGTATCTATCTATACTTACTCTTTCCAAAATGGTTCTAGTTGCTTTGAAATCCCAATTGCTGACCACTCTTCCATCGGGTAAAATTCAAGTAAATAATGTAAAGAAATAAAGGCTTTGCAGTGAACTTTTATATATGTGATTGTACAATGCAGTCCCAATTATTTGGAAAGCTAAGGGTTGGGCACTCACCTGGAACTTGAATGAGGAGACCCATAATAATGATTTCCATTTCCACTTTATGTTTTAATGTAGAAAGTATTTGCAGAAGTATTGTGTATGTTTTAATTCCCTACTATTTAATACTAATGTTTAGCCATGAATAATGTGTATTTGCTGACTGGCTCCTTTATTGTGAATATGTCAATGAAATTATTTGTACTTCAAAGAAACAATCTATTTCTTAATATTCTTTGTATTATCTGAGGTATATTTAGGGAAATTATCACATTAGCTTACCACCAATTATAATATTACTGATATAAAAAATAAAGACCAGGACGCCTGGGTGGCTCAGTCAGTTGAGGGTCTGCCTTTGGCTCAGGTCATGCGGGATCGAGTCCTACATGGGGCTCCCTGCTCAGCGGGGAGTCTGCTTCTCTCTCTGCCTGCCCCTTCCCCTGCTTGTGTTCTCTCTCTCTCTCGGACAAGTAAATAAAAAAAAGTAAATAAAGACCACATAAAGAATGATTATAGAAAAGTAATTAGGAGACATCTGAAGTTAATTTTGATGGAATTATTAATTGAAAGCCAAAGAAAGTACTTGATTTAGATCAAGCAAATAAATCTTCCTAACTCAAAGCTCCATCACCATTTCATTTTGGTATTAAAACATTAAAGTATCTGACTGAAAGTTCCAAACACATTGCCAACAATCGGGTCATGTTTACATTTTAACAAAACTATGGTTTCCATTCTCTCCCACATCTGAAGCCTGAACACATTATCCAAAGCTTCCTCAATACACTAGCAAAGCTACTGATAACAACACAAGGTATAGAACATAGTGAAATTAGAGAACATATGCATCTTTGAGATAGAGAAATGGAAGAAGAGTAATCCCTCACCTACCATTGTGCTTGGAACACAGTCAACAGAACTGAGGTAATGACAACGTATGAATGACTGATCCACTGAACTATGACAATGACCCTGAATGCAAAAACACTGAACAACACCGTTACTACAGTGCTTACCACTATGGCAAAAACATAATAGAAATACATTTGAATTATAGCATTACAGAGTTCACTCTTAAATTCTCCTTTCCTTAACTAAAGGATAATGCAACTGCGCTGGTCCTCTCTGGTCCTCACAGTAAACACTTCTACTTCTATGAAAAAAAAAAAAAGTCCTGTGAAATAGATGCACATATAATATGAATACGAAGATAGAAAAGCTACTTTGTTACCTGAAAACTATTGTATAGGGAGAGTCTTGATTTTTAATTGCATAAAGAGAAGGCGTTCCTTGTGCCGTAAGTCATACGCTATATGTTATTCATGGTTACAACACGGATGATATTGAGTATTTAGAATTCCTTCGTAAGATTTTCAAAGAAGAATGTTTCTGTAAACACTGCATTTTGAATTCTATCCTGGATAGATATTTGCAAGCAGTGATGTTGTTCCATATTAAATTATGATTTTTATTTTCCTCAAATTTTCTATTACGAATTCTTACTGTAATCCATCCTAATATCTTAAAAAGTTCAAAGTGAGGACATCTTATACAACATAATAAATGTTTTCTGCTGTAGATGAAACTCATTTCTCTTTCTTTCTTTCTGAATGTAGGATATCTGGCCACTAATCTTTATCATATAAACTTAAGTTTTTTTGTGTGGGGAATGTTATTAAGCACCACATCAATCCTATATTTATAATACCTATATATAAACATTTGGGCAATGAATTAGACAGTCAAACCATTTTTTTCCTTTCTTTCGAATTTTGCATTTGTACCTATATTGTTCTTTTGAAATAAGACACTTTTCTCATTGAATTTGTTTTCTCACTGGATTTGTTTCACAATGGTCTGCTTTCTGATTTAACACTTTGGATAAAAATTTTAAGAATGGTATGAGGATCCTGGTAATTTATTATGATTCTATAACCTTTTCAGTTCTGAAATTTCTGAAATATAAAGAATCATAGAAAATTGTGACTGTAGAAGACAACTCAGGAGCATCTAGATTTTCCATTCTTTGTTGTTGAAGTTGTTTCATTTTTTAAGACTGATTCTACATATAGCTTTATAGGCACTAACTTTTTAAAGCGTCTAAAAAATATCTCAAATTGCCCCACAATCCCCAATTCTATGGACTGTACTTTAAACTGACAAAGTTGTTAATATTTATTTGTCAGAAACATTCTTATGAGTGAAAAGAAGCCAGAAAGACTGAAAAGATACTATGTCAGCAAAATATAAGTGAAAATTTATCAAGGATAGCAACATTAATACCACTTAAATTAATATTTAGGAAAAAGCCGCTCAAACTCATGAAAATTATAGATAAATATATTACAGCAAATACATTTATCTCAAAAGAATTTTGGAAATTAACAGCAAACAATTAACTCCAAAAATTTCAAAAGAGCAGAAGAACAAATTTTTAAAAATTCAAAAAGCAAATAATGTTGATAAAAGCACTTATTAATAAAATAGATGCAAAAACAAAGAAATTAATTTTTGATGCTCATTCTTTGAATAAGTGATAAATTACACAAATATCTAGCATTAATAGTCACAAGGAATGAGAAGAGAAAAGCAGAGAGAAATAAAATTTGGAATGAAAAAGAAAGCAAAACTGTGATGCAACAGAAATTGAAATATATATAACAATAACCAGAACAAATTTTATGCCAATAAATTTAAAGACCTAAAAGACCTAAATGTAATGGATAGCTTTCTAGGAAAATATAAATTATCAAATTTGACTCATGAAGATATAACAAACCTAAAGAAAATATAACCATTAAAGAACTTGAACAATAGTCAAGTTTCACAAAGGACAGTAAGAAGACATTTTTTTATATGTTTTACCATATCTTCAAGAGACAGTTAATTCATAATTTACACAATATATTTCACAGACAGATATGAAGTGGAAAAGATATTCAACTGATTTTTAAGGAAGAGTATAACTTTTATCCCCAAATTGGAAAAATCTGCAGAGAATTCATAAATATTTTTCACTTATAAGTTTAAATGTGAAAAGAGTATTTTCAGATAAAATCAAGGTAAGTACCAAAAATAATATATCAGAACAAAGTAGTACTAATTCTTTGACTACAAGAATATTTCGCCATCATACAAAGCTATCAGTGTAATTTGCCCAATAAACAGAAAAATCATTCCATAAAATCAAACAACTCTTCTTAATAAGAAAAAAAACAACTTAGCAAAGTAGGCATAGATGAGGTTTCTTTTCTACTGAAAAATTACAGCAAACAGTATACATTTTGTATATTTATGCTTTACCTTCTTTATTAACAAAAAAAAATACTGACTAATTTGGTCTACTCTTTTTCTTTTATATACTTATGTACTTCATTAACTTCTAATTTTATCCTTATTTATTTCACATTTTCTCATTTGTTTTGTGTTTTTCTAGTTTTCTGATCTGGAGATTTAATTTATTTTAGCTATATATAGTGATTAACTTTTTAAGGCTATATTTTTTCCTATATTCCTTGACTTTATATCTAAATATTAGGTTCTAATGTGTGGTATTTTAATTATTATGCTATCATAGGGATTAGTAATTCTAAGAAAAAATGATGAACTGATTCTCAGTTTTATCCAAAGAACTAGTTTGTAAAATTGAAATTAAAAAAAAATTTAAAACAACATTATTAAAAAGAGTTAGTATTGATTGGTTCAAGATTAGAAGCATAAATAAATAGGACAGAATTTTGGTCAGAAGGACATGCAGAAGCATATAAATGAATTTGATATTAGGTAAATTTGGCTTTTAAGTTTAACAGGAGAAAGATGAAATATTTAATGAGTAAAGTTTAAACATTTGATCATTTGGGAGAAAACAAATGCTAAATCTCTATTAAAACTTTACATAACAGTAGGCTTCAGATGGATTAAAGATGTACACATAATGGAGCATAAATATGTAGAAGAAAACAAATGGTTTTATATTATTTTTAATCTTAGGTGTGGTAAGTGTTCCCAAAAAGACACTAAACCTTTATATAGTTTCTGAGTTGTGGGATTTATAACCTAAAATGTAGAACATCTTAAGAAAGGATCTATGACACAATAAAAAGAACAGTGACAAAACTGGAATTAAAAATTTGCAACATGCAATTATAAAAATAATTCATATTCAGTATATAACAAGCAATACATATAAAAATATCTATAATATATATCAACAATATATAAAGAGCTCTTACCAATGAATAAAATAAGAACAATTCTCTAAAAAGAAAACTGAGCAAAATGCACTAGCAAAATCCACCTCTAAAAAGGTGCCCTTTTGAGGTGCCTGGCTGGCTCAGTCGGTACAGCATGTGACTCTTGATCTCGGGGTTTTAAGTTCGAGCCCCCCATTGAGTGTAGAGGTAACTTAAAAAGTAAATAATTAGGTGCCCTTTCATAAATATTTGAACATGTGTGCAAATATATACATACCCATTTATATATATACACATGTAAATATGTGCTATAGTTAAAAATTATAAACAATGCCTATGTCTGTTATAAGGAAGTAGAAAAAACAAACTACGGCACATAAGTACCATGTGTAGTATGTATGAAGTTATGAAGAAGTTATGAAGTTATTAAGAAGAATGAGGTATATCTACATCGAAATATTTTCCAAGATATGTGTGTTTATCTATGCACCTGTGTGTTTTTATGTGTGGAAAGAGAGATTAAAAAGTACAAAAGACAGGGAAAAAAGAGAGAGACCCTAAGTGTGGCTAAATCCAGGGTATACAATGATATGGTCAAGGAAGAGTGTGGGATGTCAGAATTCTCTTATTGTGTACTATTTAGTGTTTGATATTTCTATAATATACATATAATTGTAATAAAAAATAAAGTCTTAATTTTAAAATATAAGATTAGGATACTTAGAATTCTATTTTTATTTATTTCATCCTTCATATCTAATTGACACTATAAATTTTTAATATCTTCACAGATGCCCATCTGCAGTCATACATTTTGAATTCTCAAAGTCGGATTATTAAAATGCAAGGGAGACATTTAAAATATTATTCAGATATTTAAGAAGAGGTTCATCCATTTCCATATCCTCTGCAGAGTCTGGTAAAAAAATCTTATTCCGTGTTTGTTTTGTTTTTGGTTTACTATACATGAAACATTAAAGTCTATAGGAGAATAGGATCACTGCTATCTTGAGAGTGTGGGATGGGTGTTTTGAGTAACTATGGAGAAAAGCTTTATGTAGAGCTTTGACAATCAGAAAATGGCACAAAAATGTTAAAGTAAAAAAATATATATGTATTTTGAAGTCTTACAGAATACTTAATTTGCATTAGTAGGGTTTTTACTTATAATTTAAATACCAATTGTTAAAAATGACCTTGTCAAAATATATAAAATTAAATGTGTTGCTATATAATTGATTAACCACATAAATAATTGAAGTTCAGTAAAAATACGAAAATGGAAAAAAAACCATTATAATAGCGGGTCATTAAAACAGTTTGTAGATTACCTGATAGATATCATATGCAGTAAATGTTTAACAAATATTAATTTAAAAATACAAATAATGTTTGGTATTCACTGAGTGCTCATTCTGTGCCTGGATTTGTGGCAATTTTGATACATGTATTATCATACTGTCTCATCACAACAACCCAAAGCATCAACTCTATGGATCACAGATCCCTGACAAGGCTACCATCTAGTGGTGATTTATTTAAACTTTAATCTGATTCAAGCTACCTCAGAATTGTTATTCTGGCACCCCAGGGAACACAGCTAGGGAATTCAGAGGGACAAAAATTAAAATTGTTGAATAACTGATTTGAAGATAGCACAGAATCCTAAATTAATGATGTTGTAGCCTACTTCTGCGCATTCAAATATGCCCATTTTGACAGGTTGTGTTAAGGGATCTGAGCACTATAAAAATACACAATACATAATATTGTGGGCACTGAGAAACATAATTTACAAATGTTACTATTTTGGGAAAAATGCATGATTTTAATTAAATTTTTATATCATCTAAACTAATACTATGTTCAACTCACGGGCTACATATATTACAGAATATTAAAGGATAGCTGGGTATAAAGAGAAGGGAAAAATCTGAAATATATACTGGGATAAATAAGAAGAGAAAAAAGTTGAAACTACCTATCCACACAGCAAACTATTAGTGCTGTCGAACCACGTCCCTCAAGTGCAAATCTGGTGGTATTCGGATTTTTGGACATGGCCTTTAATAAGCTCATAAATGGTTTCTATGGCACAACCCACATCCCACCCAAAAACTCCATGCACTTGAAATTGAGCAAGAGATCTCATGAGACTTCACACTCAATTACAAAGTACTCTGAAGGGTGGCTTTATTCTGGTTTTCTCAATTAATTACAGCAAGTGTCACCATGGACAGCTTGCGGCAGTTAATTGAATTTGACAGGTTAACTTGAGAGCCCTATTCACTGAATGCACTAGAGACTTGGGGTGGGCAAAAGGGCTGCCCAAGACAGAAAACAGAAGACTTCAAGTAAAGAAAAAAATAGTGGAGTCAGCACTGGGCAGCTTGGAAATATTTATCTCCAATAGAGAAGAATGACGAGAGAATACATCAGTGACATACCATTTCATTATTCTTATTTTCTATTAGACTGTTCAATTTGCTTCTATTTTGGAGATTTCTGTGCTTAGATTTTATAATTTTGGAGGTTTTTGAAATATTTTAATAGGTACACAAAATTAAAATATAGTGCTTTCAAAAAAAATATATTGCTCTTTCATGTTTCTGACTGGCCACACCCAAAGGCCATAGCAACATAATTTTAAGCTCAAAATTGATCTTTTTTCTTCTCCCCACTTTAAAATTATCTTCTGCTCCAATTTTCCCCATGTTTGTCAAAACACTGGCATCAGAACAGTCAACCTAATTCGAAATACCTTCTTTGACTTCTCCTGTACTTTTACTTTCTTGGCTTCCACTAACACCTTTCAGTAATTCTCATTGCTTCTCTTCTTCAAATACCTCTAAAATCCCTGTTCTAGTCTCATGACGATTTCTGTAGTTCAGAATATCATTATACTAGCCTATATAGTGATAACTTTAAAAAAATTATTACACCATGGATGACATCCCTGCCTTCATTTTCTGGTTCTCTCTGTGCTCCTGTTCTTGTGCCCAACTTCTGCACAGTGTTGGTGTGAGACTTTTTCTGAAATGCAAAACTGTTTATGTTATTTCCATCTCTAGTAAGACTGTGAGACTAATGGTTGCGTTGAATGTATTAATTAAGACTGAAATTTAAATAGGCACATTTGGGCTAGTGGCTACTTGTATTGAACAGTGCTCTACAGGAAACTTTAAAAATACAATTTAAAATATAAAGCCTAAAATGAAATTCTAAAGAGACATTCCACTTACCTAAAATAAAGCATGAAAAGAGAAACAGAGGAACACAATTCAGGGAGAAATAAATAGGAAACAAATAATAAAATGGTAGAGCCAAACTCAATCATATCATATCAAAGATTAAATTGAATGTTAATGGTCTATACATTCCAGATAAATGGTAGAGATTTTTCCCTACTGGATTTTTTTTTTTTTTTCAAAAGAAGCTGGAAATTTCTATGGTGACTATAACATATACATTTTAAAGATAAAGTCTTGGGGTGTCTGGGTGGCCCAGTTTGTTAAGCGTCTGACTTGGTTTCAGCTCAGGTCATGACCTCAGGGTCCTGAGATAGGGCCCCACATCAGACTCCATGTTCAGAATGGAGTCAGCTTGAGATTCTCTCTCTCCCTCTCCCACTGCCCCTCACACTCATGCTGTCTCTCTCTCTCAAATAAATAAATAAATAAATAAATAAATAAATAAATAAAATCTTTAAAAAATTAAAAAAAATAAAGTCTTAGGTTGCAAGTAACATGATGATTAAAGATATATAACACAAACAGTAAGCTGGAATACCTATTTGAATAAAAACAAAGTGGATTTCTGAAAAGGAGGGATCATTGGAGATAAATGGAAGGCATTTCATCAAGATGAAGGTTAAAAGAATAGAGAAAAGACATAACAATCATAAATACGCACACCTCCAAAGCAAAGTTTCCGAATACATCAAAGAAGCACTGATAAAACGAAAGAGAGGAACAGGCAAATCCACAGTTTTAACTAGATATTTTCACTCTCCTAGTGACTGATAGCATACACAGTAAACAGAATCAGTAAGGATACATTTGGAACAATACTACTACCACCTTGGCCTCGTAGACATTTGTAGAACACCTCATCAAACAACTGCAAAATACTCATTTTTTTCAAGTGCATATGGCATGTGAATCGAGGCACACCCTGTAGTAAGCCATAAAACAATTCTGCATAACTTCAAAAGTTGAAATCTTACAGTGTGTGGCTTCTGGCCTCCGTAAAAATTAATACAGAAATTAATCACCACATTGTTGGACTCAGCATTCACTATTAAATATAAAATAAAGTTAATAAGTTAGAATTTATCAAAATTAAACTTAAGCTCACTGAAACAGAAAAATAAGAAAAAGAAATATCATACATTGGGAGAACATAGTTATGAAACACATCTGATAAAAGACTTGACTCATAAATAGAGTTCTTATAAATCAATAATGAAAAGCATTTCAATTAAAACATGAGATAGATAAATGGACCAATGGAATAGAATAAAGAGCCCAGAAATAGACGTGCATAAATACAGTCAATTGATCCTTGACAAAGGAGCAAAGGCAGTAGGATGTAGCAAAGACAGTCTTTTCAACAAACGGTTTTGAAATAAGTGGACATCCACATGCAAAATATTAATCTAGACAGAGACCTTACAGCTTTCACAAAATTTAACTCAAAATGGATCACAGACCTCAATGTGAAATGTAAAACTAGGAAACTCCTAGAAAATAACATGATTAAAAAAAAACCAGATGACCCTGGGTATGATGACCTTTTTAGATACAATACCAAAGGCACAATTATGAAATAAATCATTGATATGCTGGACTTCATTAAAATTAAAAACTTCTGCTCTGTGAAACACAATGTCAAGAGAATGACAAGACAAGCCATAGACTGAAAGAAAATTATTTACAAAAGACCCATCTGATAAAGGACTATTATCCAAAATATACAAAGAAACCTTAAAACTCACACTAAGAAAACAAACAACCCAATTAAAAGTGGGCCAAAAACATTAACAGACACCTCATCAAGGAAGATAAACAGATGACAAATAAGAATATAAAAAGATACTCCACACCATAGTCATCAGGAAAATGTAAATTAAAACAACAATGAAATACTACTATACACCTACTAGAATGGACAAAATCCAGAACACTGGTGACACCAAAATGTTGTGGAAAATGTGGAGCAACAAGAATCGCTGGTTAAGAATGTAAATGGTGCAGCCACTTTGGAAGACAGTTTAGCAGTTTCTTACAAAACTAAATATACTCTTAACATACGATCCAGCAATTGTGCTTTTTATTATTTACCCAAAGGAGCTGAAAACTGTTCACACAAAAATCTACACACAGCTCTTTATAGCAGCTTCATTAACGGTTGTCAAAACCTGAATTTGCCCAACATGCCCTAAAGTAGGATAAATGGATAAACTGTGGCACATCCAGACAATGGAATATTATCAAATGCTAAACAAAATTTTAAATGAAAAGATATGGAGGAAACTTAAGTGTATACTACCAAGTGAAAAAAGCACATACTACTACGTGAAAGAAGTCCTATCTTCCTTATTTATTTCTGTTTAACTTTTTTCACCACTGTCCCCACATAACAATAAAATCATCCTAGAATTATGCTAATCTTAAGGTTCTAGTGAATCCATGTATAGGAGGACCTATCCATGTATAGAAAGATGTTATTTGCATAAATGTTGTTTCATGTTAATCTCAATCGGTGCTGTGCAGAATTACCTTGCAGATCAGTTTGTCTAAGATGGTTTTTGGAGTGATTTCTGCAATAATTTTGCAGCTAATTTAAAATATACCAAATAAACTATTTTCTATGAACTCTGTCATTCTTTGCCATACAAGTAAGTTTCAGATCATCAATGAGCTTGTTCTTTCAGTACTCAAAGGGAATGTTTGTACTTTTTCCAATAATAGACTTTTTTCAGACTATTAAATTCAGTACAAAAGTCTTCACAATTTTAATTTATTAGCATCGCCCACATTTTAATTATGTACAAATCTGCATTTTATATAAATGCAAAAGCAGAAATCATGTGGCCACTAGTAGATTAATTTCACTGCACTTATCTCCATTCTTTTTCTTCTTCTTCTTCTTTTTTTTTTGAGAGAGAGAGAGAGCACACAAGCATGAGGTGGGGGGAGGGACAGAGGGATAGAGAAAACCTTAAGCAGGCATGGAGCCTAAGGCAGGCTTGATCCCACTACTCCAAGATCATGACCTGCGCTGAAATCAAGAATTGGACGCTTAACCGACTGAGCCACCAGGTGCCTCATTATTTTTCTTAACTGCTACTTGAAACTGTACCATACCATACATATACTTTATGTATCAGTTTGTACTCAATTTTAAGTTAAGCTGAAGCTATGTTTCCCAGAATTTTATGCACTATATGTTCTATTGGAGTTGACCAAAATAGGAATTTGTTTGAGAATTGGAAGGTAGAAGTAAAGCAGCTATCATTACTCTTTGGAGGTCATTGGATTAGATGCCCTGACAGACAGAAAAAGTGGTTTCATCTTGTTTTGCTCTATATACAGCTCTTTTCACTGTCTTTCATCAGATACTTGGCTAGAGACCTTTAAAAGCAAGAGCTTTGCAATTTGGATAATTTGCCCTAGACTTTTTCCTTAACTTCTCTTGTGTTTCCGTTTCATTTGGTAGCTGAACATTACTGGCTTCTCAGAATCTCCTATAATTCCTCCCGTCAGTTCTTTAATAGGGCTGGCTAGTGATCTCACAAATCCCCCTTCCAGACCCTTTCTTCTTTAGTCTCTCCCATAATTAAATAAGGTCTTATTCTCATAACTAACCCCTAATCCATAATTCTCATGGCAGATTTCTTTCCTTGCTTAGATCCTATTGATAGTTATTTTATAAGCAATAAGGAACACTTCAGTGTCTTACATAGTGTTGGTTTGTCAGATGTTGCACAATATAAAATAAGGCAATTGTTCTACTGTTTTTAGTTTTACCAGTTTCTCCAGAATATGGTTATTCCTACTTCATACTACTTAGGTGTTGGAAAAAAATTATAAATATTTCCTTTTCATAAATCTAAGAAATAAATTCAGAAGGAAAATTATGTAATTTAATGAATTTTATTTCAAGTGCAATACGGATTTGGAAACTTATCTTTGTTAAGCAAATAATTAGTTATGGAAATTTTTACTTGATAATTAGAAAAGAAGCAAAGGCTCATTTTTACAGAGTCTTAATGATTCCTTTACTTTGGATAGTTAAACAAAAGAAAATCCTTTGTTGTTAAGTTTAATTCACTTTTTCTCCTTTGCACTGTACATTCTTTTGCAGTTTTCAAGGTCATAGTTAATACACAATGAAGGATACCTTTATTTCACCAGGGGACATAGTAAATGGTAGATTTACACTTAAAAGCAAAAGCTCTGTCTTTAGTATGTCGAGATTCAGCTCCCTTCTTTGTACTTCAATTCCCAGTTCTTTGCAGTTTCCTCTCCTATACAAGTATTCATTATCACAGGGAGGAAGTCTTGTCACATGCAGTGACAAATTGTTTCATTTATTTAAAATAGAGCCTTTGTATTTCACTCCATATGCTAATGCAAACACATCTTTAATGATTAGGAAAAGATAAAATCCCTACCTAGAAGGTGCAGAAATTTCTCAGCGTTCACAGGCTTATAAACAAACCACATACTGCGTTGCCAGTTCAGCCGCCTGAACAACAGTCCCCTCTCAATCAGTAAATCACTATGCCTATAACAACATCAACAACAAAAAGTTGTCCAGTCTGGCTTCATATCTTGCTTTTCACTTTCACAAAATTTATTCCAGAAGAAATCCCACTACTTTACTGACTCAAAAAGACAGACTTTAGAAGTCAAATAAGAGTCCTATCCTGTCTCTAAATTAAGGCCCAAGCCATGTTGCTTATTAATTTGCTAAATCATGATTGTCAAACTCTTCACCATTAAAGCTTGTCAAATGATTGCTCCCCAAATATCACTAATACAACCTGTTAATATGCCAAAACGAAGTTTCTTACTTACTGTGGTAAAAGAGAATACCACCTTACAAAGCTTTGGCAGTGTCTTGAAGGGGGATACATACAGCAAGAAGTTCCTATAGTTTTGGTGTCTCCTGGTTTATAAGCTACCTTCTTCAGTCTAAAATATATTGTGTCATAGGTATCACTTAAGACTTTTTTCAATAAGATTATAGGAATAACGGCCTCCATGTGCCAATACATATTATTAAAAGATAAAGCCTTGCTTAGGTGTCCTTCCACTGACCCTTAAATAATTTTTTCCTACATTTGAGCAGATACTTAGCTTCTGAAGGTAACCAAGCTGCCCCAAGTCCGGTCTGAAGGCCATACCAGATCTGGGTGAAAAAGGCTAACGTGTCAAAGTTACCTCTTTTATCTAACAAGACTACCATTCCGTTACAGTGGCAAATAGTGGCTAAGGAGAATTCAGCAGTTCATGGATTTCTAGCTGCCCTTTTATACCTACTTGAAGAACCACTTCCTCTGGGAAATCTCCTAAGTTCTCTCATGGGATTTGTAATTATCCAGCATCAAATTCTATTATTACAATTATGTGTGCATTTCTTCACATTCCCTATCAGTCTGTTCTTAGTCCTTAAGAGTAAAATATTCCTGGGGCACCTGGGTGGCTCCCTCAGTTAATCTCCTGACTCTCGGTTTCAGCTCAGGTCATGACCTCAGGGTAATGAGATTGAGCCCCATGTTCAGCCCCAAGTTGGGCTCCATGCTCAGCAAGGAGTCTGCCTGAGATTCTCTCTCTCCCTCTCCCTCTTCCTCTGACCCTACCCTGCTCATGCATACACTCTCTCTCTAAAGTAAATAAATAAGTCTAATCAAAAAAAGGGTAAAATATGCATAATGAGGTTCAGTATCCAAAATGTCAAGAAATGCCGCTTGAATAAATGAACAATGTAATTTATACTGATCTGCGAAATACTAATTCTCTCCTAGAAATATGATAATAAAAATGCCCTTAGTAATTGGAAGGGGGGAGATTATATCCAAATGTTTTAAAAAAAACTCTTAGATTATTGGATTCATCTTAATGGGAGTGTAAAAAGCACGATTCTCAAAATGTCAAAGGTGATTCTTTTACAGAAATCATGATTAGATGTCAAAATTTTAGTTACTTATTATTTGAGAATCAGCAGAAAGACAAGAAAGAATTTGAGGGCAAGGAATGCTGAATTTAAAATTTCAAGTTATATAAAACTGATCAAATGTTTACAATAAAACCAAAACCTTCAGAGTGGTTGCTTTCTCAATAATTAAAAAAAAAAATCAGAGCTAAGGGGTTTTCTAAAATTAATCTCAAAAGTTAAATGACTCTGCAAGATTTAGACCTTTACCACTGCTACTCAAACAAGGTTACATTCTCTCAGAGATCTAGAAAACTACAAGGCAGCCTTATTAGAAAACCATAGAGGGGCATCTGCGTGGTTCAGTTGGTTAGGTGTCTGACTCTTGATTTCAGCCCAGGTCATGGTCTCAGGATTGTGGGACTGAGCCCCAGCATCGGACCCTACGCTGGGCATGGAGACTGCTTAAGATTCTCTCTCTTCCTCTGCCCCTTCCTGCCATTTTCTAGAATGAATGAATGAATGAATGAATGAATGAATAAATAAATAAATAAATAAATAAATAAATAAAATTTTAAAAAATTTTTAAAAAGTTGAAGAAGAAAAAACAAAAAGAAAACTCTCTAGAACAATGGTACATAACAATTCATACAGTTCTGTTGTACGAACCATTACCAGTCTGCTAAGAGGTAAGGAGCCATACTAGAATGTAAATCACTTATATCTCTAAGTATACTAATTTTATTCAGCTAACATTTTCTTCCTAGCAAGACTTTCTTGAGGAAGATTTACATTCGGGTGCAAGCTTCTTATCCCATTGTGAACCATATTTTTCATGGACCACAAGTCAAATGGTAGAAGTGACAGTGCTTTTCAAGTGCCTTTTGCCTATACCAGGTCTGAATATGCTTCTGAAAGTTTTCTTATTTTGTTTTGGAGAATGAATATGAATAAAGAACTTTATTAGAACCCAGATTATTTGGTGGTGATTTAATGCAAGATGAAGTAAACTAAAACAAAACTGGATCAGAATCTTTCTTTTCCTTACGAATCATCTCAGTTCCTTTGAAAGAAATCCAGTACTACTGTAGTGGGTTGAATGGTGGTTCTACAAAAGATACGTTCACATCCTACTCCCCTAAAGTAACCTGTTAATGTTACCTTATTTAGAAAAAGGGTCTTTGCACATGTAATTAAGGTAAGGACATTGAGATGAGGATTACCTGGTGGGACACGTGTCAAGTGATGAATGGCCTTATAAGAGACACACAGAAGAGAAAACAGGCAGAGGGAAAGCAATGTAAAACAGAGGCAGCCATTGGAGTTTGGCCCCAAGTCAACGGAGCTGGCAACCAGCAGAAGCTGGAAGAGGTAAGGAACAGATTCGGCCCTTCTGGATTTCAGACTCCTAGACACCAGATTTGTGAGAGAAAAAATTTTTGCTGTTTTAAGCCACAAAGTGTGTGGTATTTTGTTATGGCACCCAGAAGGAACTACTATAACTACTTTCATGTTTTATGTTATCTAAAATTCCGTGTAAATCCGTAAGTGAACTATTAACAACAGCCATGTTAGACACCTACCCCCAGTTGTATAAAAGACATGTTGTCTTTGTGATGGATTTCCTGTTAAGAACCCTTAAATAAACCTCAATTGCACTTTTATAACTGGCTCACTTATCTTATGGTGACATTAATTTGTGACTGCTACTCAGAGAACATTTCTATTATTACTGATCTCTCATATTGAAATGAAACTCTAGGAACCATCAGAATTGGCTAGACGCAAATCAGATAAATTAGCCTGAACCCTATAAAGCTGCCATTGTAGTTAAAAAAATGGTTGCATATTGGCATTTTCATTTGGTTCAGCTTTAATAATCAGTAGGAACTACTCAAGAGAAAAAATAAAACATGGTCTATAAATACTTGGTATTTTGATTATTATTCCCTTCTTTAATGGGACTTGTCAAGACTTCTCTGTGGTTCAGAGTCCAATTCCTTGGTAGTGACAGTGCCTTCTATGAATAAATCACACACTTCACAACACACTACAGAGAGAAGAAATAGAACAACAGATAAAACGAGCTACAGAACCATTAGAGATGCCTGTTCTTATTCATAAGTTCTCATCACTGGCTGATTTAATTTTCTCTTGGCCAAAATAATCCTTATTCTGGTGATGTTCTGAAATAAAACCATAAACATTGATGCATGCTCAAACAAAAGTGAGGTCTGGTTCATTAAAAAGTGCTTACCAGCTGACAACACACACTCAGCTGGTTGTTTTTATATATGATTCAGAGGCAAGATATAAACATGAATCATAAAAAGAAAAGTAGCTTGAGTTGGTTGTCTTCTGGAATATCAAAACACTGCCACCCACAGGCTACTTTCAAGGATTTTTCTGCATATTATGCATAACTCCAAGAGATTCTTTTTACCTCAAATTCTAGCAGTTCTACTCACTAATGGAAATCCCCATTTTTTAAAATAAAAAACTTACACCATAATAGGAAAAGTTTGAGAATTTAAAAAATACGGAAATTTTTGTAGCTGAACTGTTTTACACATTAAATAATCTCATTTTTTTCTCAAATAAAGTACATCTAAATTTTTTTTTATTTTACGAATGGAGATAAATTATAAAGTGCTTCCCAAATTAACTATGGGATTCATGTCTCAAAACACAGCTGAGGGAATTTGATAGAACACTTTGGATAGTAACTATAATATCATATTAAAAGAGGTATATCAAGTAAATTAAGTAGATGGAAATTATAGTATCACAAACTATTATTTGATACTGTATAGTGATCTTAATGAATTCCTATACATTCACCAACTAAAATTATTTATTGTAACTTCTAATTATATTTTTGAAATATATACTTTTATATTTATTTGGATTTCTAATTATATTTTTGAAACTCAACTTCTATTTAATGTGGTTACACAAAGACAACTGTAGGGGTCATTAGATATTGTCAAGTCTAAAAATTACTGCTGACATACCTAATTGAAAAATAAAAAGCGATGTGTTCTGTCTGGTACAAAAGAAAATATTTTCCCTGCAAAATCCAAAAGCCAAGAAAAACACCTGATATCTTATCTTCCCACGTTAATCACCTATGGTACTTTATCTGTAATACTTTTGACATCCTTATTTTTCTACATGTGTTACAGATATTTACGTACATGTTATCCTCCTTTACTAGATTATAAGGTCCTTCGGATTAAAAAAAAAAAAAAGTATGTGTGTATGTACATCCACCCATCCACATGTACCTCAGTTTTTAAAATAATACATGCTTATATACAGAAATGGGTAATAAATAATACTTACAGTTCTACTATCTGGAAGTAACTGCTGCTAATATTTTGCTATATGTCCTCCTTGTCCTTTTAGAAAAATAAATTATTATATATCCATTTTTACATTAGTCAGATCCCATCTTCCATAGAAAATAAAGATTAATATGTTATATATCTTTACTGCTTTGTGCCTCTATAATAGTTAAGATAATTCACTGATTTTTTAAAAGCATATTTAACCCAAGAGCACCCATTGATCATACAAGGAAGATGATATGAAGAGGAACATTTTTCTGTCCCTAGGCAGTATTTTAGACTTCTCCAATTAAAACAACAAAGCATGCAGAAAAGCATTGTTCTGCCTTTAAATTATAATGTTTTTGTAAAAATAGATGAAAAATGCTTTCTAGTCCTAATGGTAAAGTGTCTCCTCAAAAACTTTTCTTGTTTGTTCATTAAAAGATCTGGAATGTCCTCAAACATCATAAAAGAGTCCATGTGATTAGTAAAATAATGGTGAGAATGAGGAGCACCTTTTGCTATTATTAGAAAAGTTACTGCAGAGAAGAAAGTATGATTCAATTAGTAGAATTTCCCAAAAATGGAAACCAGAAACTCACACTTAGCTGCCTGACCAATAAGAACATTGTGACTGAAGACTCCTCTTCGCTCAGTGAGAGGGACTATATATAAGGTCAGCTTCTCATGGGACTGGGGCTTCTTCCACCTGGCAGCGTTTCTGCAGAATCCCATGCCCCCGACCCCCAGGTTCTAGGTAGCTGCCTAGAGGACTTCCCGATGACTTCTCCAACTTCTAATCTCCCATTTCTAGACTGCCTAGTGCCCAAGCATCATGTATATTCCCTAACACAAGACTGCTTTGTTCATGTCTGTGTTATAAAAAGTTCGACTAGCAGGAAAGCAATGACCCTTGCTGGAAGACATAGTCACACTGCAGGCCCAGTGGATCCTGGGTTCTGCTTCTCACAAACACACTCAAAGCTTTAATTTTAGTAAAAATACGTGGTACCTCTGTCATTTATCCCATGGTCGGTACTGATGAAATACAACTAAACCTAATCACCTCTCTGATGAACACCATTTAGACCACAGGGAAATGTTTGCTCTAAGAGTTTGGTGGAGCAACTTTCTACAGGGTGGCTGTAACCCACACTGGAGAGGATTCAGGGTGAAAGGAGATTTAGCCAAAAAAGAGTGCTTAAATAAAAGAAAGGCAGATAGATTAATTTAAAAACTCTCCATTTCAGAAATCTAAACACAACCGATTTTTGCATAAATAACTATCTTCTCCCAACAGCACCACGCATTTATTGTCTTGGCTGGGTTTTTTGTTTTAGTTTATTGTACAGAATTACTCATGAATGAGTGGGCAATCACAACAGCAGCGCCTGGAATGTGAATAATGCTTTGAAATATTAAATACATTACTCTGAAATTTGTATACAGGTAGCTCGAGACATATTATTTCATTGGTAATTTTGCAGACTTCAAATGTTACCATTACAAATAGTTTATCTTTCTAAATGTTCAAAAATATAAAAGTTTTCTAGTTTATCTAAATGTTTGATTTGAAATTTAAAATTGGTTAATTGCAATGATATTTAGCTCTTTGTTTTAATGGGTCATTTCAAATGCTTTAGAAGGAAAATAACTTTTGATAACATACAATATAATTTTAATTTTATGAATATTTGCATAACTATATTTTAATGAAAATATTCATATTTCATATACTTTTAACAAATTACATGTAAATCTTAATCCTTTAGTTCATTAGTATCAATAGACCACAACTATTGAAAGTCTTAACTATTAAAAAAACATTGGTTTTACTAAAATGAAAGTTAAGAAATGGAATAAATAATAACATTTACATATAAAATGTTATAAAAATAACAGTTAATGGAATAAATAATAACATGAATTATTCATTTACTTATTACTTATCTAAACATTGTTAGCTTGTCAACAGAACATCCAGAAATGCCTGATAATAATTAAATTCAGTTATCTCTGATTTCTTGCTGACCTTCAGTTATAGAAAAGCCATTGTTATACACATACATTTTACTTTGTCTTTATGAAAGCATATTTGATAAAACAGAAAAATAAAAATGTCTTATTTATCTGTTACTTTATATAACTTTCAAATGTTTAGACATTTAGCATACAGATATTGATTTATTTTCTCTCATAGAAGATTTCTCAAATGTAAGGAGTGGACCTGACTTTAGTACACTTTTAAGTACTTTAGCTATTTTTCAAAGTAAGTAGGAGCGGGTATATGAGTGCTCGCCTGTGACTATTTAAAAATGTCTTTCATAAGCCTTACACAGAAGTGTAAGATAGTTGGGGATATAAATCTTGAGTTGCATTTGGGGGGGGCATTCATAATATCCAAATATTGGACATTCGCAAGTAGAGTATTTTCTATCTTTTGGGTATTGGTAGACTTTTTTCTTTAATCTTCTGGAATATTTTACCTATTTTTTCTAATTATACATATCTTATAGTCTTTTCCTCAGTATGATTAAACTTTTTTTTAAAAGATTTTATTTATTTATTTGAGAGAGAGAGACACACACACACACAAAGATAGCAACAGAGAGCACAGGCCAGCAAGCATCATCAGGAAGGAGAGGGAGAAACAGGCTCTGCAGGGCTCTATCCCAGGTCCCTGGGATCATGCCCCAAACTGAAGGCAAATGCTTAACCAACTGAGCCACGCAGGTGACCCTGATAAAACTTTTTAACCTGACATTACCCCAGAATGGGAACAACTTTTTTAAAAGTAATTATTTTATCTGACTTGCTTTTTGTGGTTTCCTCCTTGGGAATATCTTTAACTTCATTTCTTCAATTGTGCCTTCACTTTCTGTTCTCTGTATTTGTCACCTCTCTCTCATTCTTTCCATGTATTCCTCACATTCTAGAGACCAGTTGTTAGAACCCTGATTTGATTAACCACACTGTCAGATCGCTAATTAATGATTCAAAACTTTTCTTGTCAATACAAATATTATACTACTTTATTATTGCATCCACTTCCATTTTTCTTTTTATTCTGTTGCCTTTATATTAGCCTTTATGACTTTCCATTCCTGTTTCATTGAGGCCAATAGCACTATAATTCATGCCTGAAGGAAGCTTATCTAACAAACATACTTTTTCCATAATGTACACAATTGCCTTCTTGAGCTTAGAACACTAGACGACAACACTTCATCACTAGGCTCCAGGGCCACTGCAAATGGCAAAGTCGCCAATAAAAAGCACAAAAATATAAAAAACATGACACTAAATAGACTGCAAAAAGGATATTTTTTCAAAGCAGGAGAGCTGAAAAAAGCAGGCAGAGCGACTTTGATTGACCTCTGTTAGGAATGTCTGTGTTGGGGATTGAAATTGTCAATGCTCTGTGTATATCTACAAATAACCACGAAAGCTATGTAAGTATTGACTTTAGGTTATCAATAAAACTGAGAAAGAAGCAAATTTGCAAATAAGGAATCTATGAATAATAATGATCATACATCTATTGTTTTCCCCTCATTTACTTTCAGCCTGTCAGCTTCTTTGTATTTGAAATGCATATTTTGGAGCTATCATAAAGTTGAGTCTTTTCTTAAAAAATCTATTCTGATAATTTTTGCCTTTTAACTGGAATTTTAGTCTGTTAGTATTGTAGTTACTGATATGGTGGAATTTTTGTCTACCATTTTATTTGTTCTCTGTCCTCTCTCTTTTGCGTCCCTCTGTTTTACCTCTTCTGTATTCTTTTGGTTGAATTAAAGGTTATTTTTTAGAATTCCAATTGAAATGTATGTATTAGCGTTTTAGCAATGCCTCATATTATTTAAAAATAATTTCTCCTGCGATTACAATGTGCATCTTTATTTTTCAGTCTACTTAGAGTTATTATACCAATTCTTGTAAAATGTAGAAACATTGCAATTGCATAGGTCCATTTTCCTCCTCCCATCTTTTATACTAGGGAGGGAAGGATATTAGGTTTTTTTGTGCCAGTCTCTGTTCGCTATTGCTGCAGGAATGCAGCCATTATAGACAGTATGTAAATGAATGGGCATTAACTGCATTCCAATTTAAAAATATTTACAAAAACAAGCTATAATATGCTGACCCCTGCTTTCTACTTTATGCTATAATTTTCATATATATTATTTCTACCTATTGCATAAACACTATAAAACAATGTTTTAATATTTTTTAAACTATCATACATGTTTTCAAGAAACTAAGAAAAAATAGTCTTTTATATTTACTTATGTCTATATGTTTATCATTTCTGGAACAATTCTTTCCTTCCAGAATATGTTTTCACTGGTGTCATTTCCCTTTAGCCTGAATAATGTCCTTTCTCATTTTTGTAATAATGTCATTTCTCATTTGATAAGAATGCCAGTAATAATCCTTTTTATTTTTGTTTTTTAACCCGAAAATATTTTTATTTCACTTTCATTCCTGAAAATTTTTTGCAAGATAGAGAATTTGTTTGGACAGATTATTTTTGTGTTTTTTCTTTTTCCCAAAATCACCCTTAAAGATATTTGTTCCACAAATGTCCTGCCTCCATAGTTTCTGATGAGAAGCAGTTATTTGTTCAAATCATTGTTTTCTTGTATGTAATGTGTTGTATTTGTTTGGCTGCATTCAAAGTTTTCTTCTTAAATTTTGGTTTTCAGCAACATGATTTTAATGCATCTAGGAATGGTTTTATTTGTAGTTATTTTTCTTGGGGTTTGCTTTACTTCTTCAATCTGAAGAATTTATGACTGTCACAATTTTGGAACATTTTTTAAAAATTACTTTTTCAAGTATTCTTTTCTGCCCCATGGTATTCCTTATCTTCTTCTGGGACTTATTAAACATATGGTAAATCTCTATTGAATTTTTTATTGTATCCTTTTCTCTCTTCATTCTTCACATTATGTAATTTCTATCGATTTATCTTTAAGTTCACTATTTCCTCTGTTGTCTCCATTCTTCTGTTAAGCTTATTCAATGAAATTTTCATTGTTTGCATTTATCTGTGGATATATTCTGTCTGTCCATTCATTATTCATTATGATGATATTTTCTTTATTATCATTGTTGCAGAGTTATAAGAGAGAGGCTTCAAAATCCTTACCTGAATAATTCAACAATTTGGTCATACTAGGTTTTTTTCTGTGGATATTCTTTAAATTACATCTTACCGGTTATTTTAATGCACATAATTTTGGATTGTATCTGTGACATTGTGAATGCTACAGTCTGCAGACTCTGGACTATGTTATATTTCCCTGAGAAGTATTGTTATTTATTTTTGTTTTAGCAAGAAAATAACCTGACTGTTCACAAGCTATAAATTTTGCCTCTTGGGTAGCAGCGAAAGTTTCAGTTCAATTCTTCTACTGTTAGTTAGATTGCTTTAGAGTTTTTTCTTGCACATGAATAGCTCAGGAGTCAGACCAAAACTTTAAGACACAGTAAGTGACTTCCCCCTCTGGCTTTCTCTTTTCCAGAAACTTGTGGTCACTCCCAAATTCCCATTCCCGACTTTCTTACTTTGTAGCAGCTGCTGTTGCCCCAAACTCTGTTCTTTGCTTCTTATGTTGGAGTCTTAGAAAAACTCTACAGTGTCAATGGCAGTTTTCTTCCAGTATAAAAGCCATAGAAGTTAACAAGCGCTTCGTTCCCTATATCATCTGTGTGCTTTTGTTCACTCTCCAGTGCCAATAGGTAATTTGTTTGTTTGTTGTTTATTTTTATTTATTTTTTGTCCAGAATTCAATGCTATTATTTCTAGGATGCTCAGTCCAATAAGAGCTTGCTCAGTCATTTTAGAAGCAGATTTCAGAAACTTGGATTTTGTTTTTAAAATTTTTAAACAACTCCATTGTATAGCTCCTTTTATTGCAAAATTATTCTTAATGCAGTCTAAGTTCATTTAAAATTTTTTTTTTTTATAAATCTCTTGTTGCATTCAAAAGCAAACATGATTAGCGGGTATCTTACTCAATATTCTCCGCACCTGCTGAAACACTACTGCCCTTAAACTTTATTGTAATCACAGAGTGATTTAAGGCATTTCAACCTGACAGCAATGATAAAATTAATAGCTAAGTCAAAGATTTATAGGATGAAGAAGTTTGATAAAGTGGGAATAAGATAGTTTGGGAATCAAAATGCTTATATTGTGTCTCCTGCAATAACTGCATGATACTTGGCAAGCTATTAAATGTCTCTGAGCTTCAGCTTTCTCATATCTGAGAAAGGATTATTATATCTTCATAATTTTATCATTTACATACACATAACATATAAATATGATTTGTAAATTTTTTTAAAGTCCTACAAATGCTGTTACTGTATTTTTTCTGTTATTATTAGCATCTGATTTCATAAGAATATTTTCAGGTCTCTTCACTGATTAACAAGACTGAAAATGCTTTGGGAATAGGCAAAAGCCCTTTGTTATACATGCACTGGAATGTGAGGTGAAGACAAGGACAGTTTTGGTGGGGTGCTTTTGTTTTTATTGTTTTGTTTTTACTTTATTTTGTCCATGAAGATTACTTTTTAAAACAGTATGATTTAATACACTGAAGCAAGAAGAGTTACTTGGTTTTGTTGACATGGAAATAATTAAAAATAAAAATAAGGTATCTTTTTTACAATTTATATTTACTGGAAATGTTAATTTTTAACATAAAAAATATTCAAATGAAATTTAAATGAATGATGGCAGACAAATAGTGCTTTAAAAAAGACACAAAGCCAACTATTTGTAATATTATAGAATTAATTGTCTAACTTGCTTTTTAAAAATATATACATTAGTACTTCAAGAACATATATTAATGTTTAATTCTATCATTTCCCAAATATTCCCAACCCGATGACCATTCAAACCTTCCCCTGTGAAATGATTCTGATAAAATTAACCATTAATTAATGTCATTAAACTCTCTCTCTCAACAGAGGATGAAGTTAAGGAACTGGCTTACATGATTGTGGAGGGGCTGGAAAATCTGAAATTCATAGGGCAGGTAAACAAACTGAAAATTCAGGCAGGTGTTGATGTTGCAGTCTTAAGCAAAATTTTTTCTTCCTCAAGAAACCCCAGTTTTTGCTCGTAAGGTCTTTCAGCTGATTGGATAAGCCCCCTCACATTATTGAGGTTAATCTACTTTACTTAAAGTTGACTGACTGTAGATGTTAACCACATCTATAAAATAATGTTACAGTAAAACCTAGATTAGATTTTAATCAAACAACTGGGTACTATAGCCAGCCAAGTTGACAAATAAAGTTAACCATACTCCTGCCATATTAGACTATTAAAAAATATGTTGGTTTTCAGTGTCATAGTTCTAATGAAGCACTGAAGCCATCACAGGAAAGACTGGAGAGAATTAACCAGAGGACACTTTGCTCAGTATTTGTCTGCTGCCCCAAATGCCTGTGTTTAGAACAGAAGTGGAGCTCCAAATAACTGCCCAGAGCGTGAACAACTCCAAAGGCTGTTTCTGGACCCTTGATTATCCAGCTCCTCCTCGATTCTGAAGGGCTGTTTTTACTTGGAAAAGAGGACAAATGAGCAATGGGTGCTCATTTTGACCTGCTTATAGTAAAACAATGATCAGAAATGAAATGACTTTCAGTTCCCCAGATTAATGGAAACTAAGTTAGCTCACTGACCAGACTTGGGCCAGTTTGCATGCCTGAGGAGACTGCAAGAGGGATCTGATTAATTTTCGGTAGATTTTTAAGGAAGGCTACTAAATTAGAGTACACATGACAATCTTGAAATGGTCACATGAAATATGTTTTCTTTCAGAAAAATAATAAGAGCTTATGTCCAAATTAAGTAATCCAACCATTTAATGTTAGATTAATACAAATGTCAAATTAATTTTGACTTAAAAAAATAAAATAGACAAAACAGAGAACACAACATTAACAAAATAAACTTGAAAACCCCTGATTATATTTAAAAGAAGTGTTACTGTTAAATTTTTCCATACATAGTAATTTGTTTATTCTGTTCAGTTCATTCATGAATTAACTAACGGTTTCAATTCTTAAAACAGTAGATGTAAAAGAGAAATGAAATGTTGAAGAAATTTAATTCATGCTGTGTATCATTTAATCATTTTCACCCCAAATATTCAAATTAAAAGTTTTATATTTGTTAGGTGATCTTAAATGTAAAATCTCAATGCTATTATGCAAGTTTCTATTGGCCAAGACTCTAATAAGGCCAATATGTTTTTATTCCCTCACAGAAAACCATACTGTTTAAGTTAAGCAATCATGTTTAATTTTTATAAAAATCTTAATATAATCATTAAAACTGTATCTCTCAAAAATGTCTCTAATACTATCTTTAAGTATTAAGCATAATACCTTGAAAAAGTCCGTATATTAGCACTTCTGCTGCCTCTCAACCTCTGCATTCCCCAGGTAGCCCTATTCCTTAGTGTATTTGTAGCTGGGATTATGGAGTGCTCCTCTGACCATGTCAGCTGAATCAATCAATTGGATATTTTAATTGCTTGAATGGCAATTTACATAATACCTATTTTCAAATCTGTTCTTAGACCATGTGATAAAATCAATACAACGGTTACCTAAATATATGGCTATCTGTGTATATAAAAAGACGACTGATTTTTATACATTGATTTTGTGCCCTGCAACTGTTCAAAATTATTAGTTCTTACAGTCTTTTGTTAAATCTTTAGGGTTTTCTACATATAAGACCATCATCTATGAACAGAGATGGTTTTATTTCTTTCTTTACATTTTGCATGCATTTTCTTTTTCTTGCCTAATTGCTTTGGGAGGACTCTATTTTAAACAGAAGTGGTAAGAGTGGGCGTCCTTGCTCTGTTCCTGATCTTAGAGCGTTGAGTTTTTCACTATTGAGAATGATGTTATCTGTGGACTTTTCATATTCAATCTTTATTATGTTGAGGTAATTTCCTTCTATTTCTAGTTTATTGAGTTTCTTATCATCAAAAGTTATTAAATTTTATCAGATGTTTTTGCATCAATTAAGATTATTATGTGGGTTTTTGACCTTCATTCTGTTAGTAATGCCATATTATATTAGTTTTTTTCATATGTTGAACCATTCTTATATTCGAGGAATAAATCCCATTTGATCCTGATATACAGTCGACCCTTGAACAATGCAGGGGTTAAACACTGCCCCCTGCACAGCTGAAAATCTGTGTATAACTTTTAACTCTCCAGAAACTTAGCTGCAAATAGCCTATTGTTGACTGGAAGCCTTACTGATAATGTAAACAGTTCATTAACACACATTTTGTATATTATATGTATTATATACTGTACTCTCACAATAAAGTAAGCTGGAGAAAATAAAATGTTATTAAGAAAATAGTAAGGAAGACTAAATGCATTTACAGTACTATATTGTATCAAAAAAATCCATGTATAAGTGGACATGCACAGTTCAAATCCATGTTCAAAGGTCAATTGTATATCCTTTTAATGTGCTGTTGAATTCAGTTTACTAGTATTTTGTTGAAAAATTTTGCATCTGTATTCATAAGGGATATGGAAATTTTTCTTCTAATATCTTGATCTGGTTTTGGTATCAGTATAATGCTCATAAAATAAATTTGAAAGTGCTTTCTTCTTTTTGAATTTTTGGAAAAGTTTGAGAAGGACTGATGTTTCTTTTAAATGTTTAGAATTCTCCAATGATGGCATTAGGTCCTAAGTGTTTATTTGTAACACTTGTAAGATTCACATAAAGCAATTCTAATAATTTCCTGAAGGCTGTTCAGTTCTTCAAATTGATTTTTATAAATGACATATTAGTCCAATATTCTTTAATAATTCTCCTGCTCCATATCAAGCAAAGATTTAAAATCAGAAAAAATATGAACTGATAAAGTAACCAGTTGCTCATTTTTAAAAATAATAGTGTGTAATGTTCCTATTGCCTACACCTAGATACTAAAATTCCTCAAATTTTTAAAAATTCTTGAGAGTATTACTTTAAAAGAATGGGTTTCGGTTAAACTGAATTCAGAGTTGTGTGTTAAAATTTGCCCCTTTCAACATCCAATTTATCTCCTTAGGACACTATTTTCATCTAACCAGATAAGTTTTGTTTGTTTGTTTGTTTGTTTTTCATTAATGATAACCATATTTTCTTGGGAATCCTTTATCATTGGTGACAAGTTTTAAATCTAAAAATCAGTCACTGGGTCTGAATACAGATTTCCAATAGGTGGAAATTGGAAGAGTCCTCAAATCCTGAATTTTAGAATGAATTACTTTTATGTTCCAATATTACAAAAATGTAATATACAAATAATCATTGAAAAGGGGATACGTTAAATTGTGAAAATATTTTCAGAGCCCAGATAACATTAATAACTACACTTTTTTTTTTTTTTTTGCCTGTCTCTAACTTATAAATAACCAAGGACCCAACCAAATCACTCAATTATAATTTAATGCAGATTCAGCCCCAGGACTCACAAAAGCAGTTATGATTTAGTGTGCTCTACTGCTCAACATTCACTGAACCAACTATGTGAAAAACACTCAATAAATTCAACAGTATAGTGGGTTAACAAGATATACAGTCCCTGTCTCCAAGATTCAACAATCTGGATGGGTATCCTAGGAAGACAAGATGTGAATAAATAGTGGTACTATAAATCCTCTGGTGGCTGTAACTATAGGGTGCTACATGAGCACAGAGTGGGACACCAAATTCAGTCTGATATTGGTAGATAAGCCTTTTCACTGGCAATGATGTATTAGTTGTGACCCACAGATAATAAATAAGTTAGGTAAGGGAAGAGAGACATTAAGGTAGAATACTTTGACAGGAGGAACATTATGCACAAAGACATAGACCTAACAGGGTGCATGGTGATTTGTGGGAAAATAAGTTAATATTATTGAAAAATAACTTGAAGTGGAAAATAAATGAGAAGAGACTGGAGAGCTAAAGAGAGGTTTGTATTTTGTTTTAAGGGTAATGAAAAGATTCAAAGAGATGCCATAATGCATTTGGAGCTTTAAAAAGATTACTCCGGCTGCCATATGGAAAATGCATTTGAGAACATAAAAATCAAATGTAGAGACTTTTCTTTAATTAAATCCAGGAGAATGGAAAAAGAGAGTTATAAAAAAATTGGGACAACTTGGGAAATTTGAATATGGACTATATACTAGATTATCATATTCTATCGATGTTAAATCGTCAGAGCATGATAATTACATTGTAGTTATGTAAGAGAATGCCCTAGTTCTTAAAAATAAGTGATGCACTACTTAAGGGAACACTGTCATTAAGTCTGCAACTAACTCTCAAATAATTCAGTAGGGGGAGAGGGAGAAGCAGGAAGGGGGAGAGAGAGAGAGACAGAGAGAGAGAATTGGTCGGGGAAGAAGGTGAATGCACTAAATAATAAATGGCAAATTGAGGTGAAGAGAATGTAGATGAATATTGTACTATTCTTTCAAATTTCTGTAGGTTTTTTTTTTTTTTCCAGAAAATGAAAACACCCTGAAGAAAAAAGAAGAAAAAGTCAAATGATGTGTTAAAAGTGGTCAAGAATAGAGAAGACTCTTCTGGTGATCCAGGCATGAGATGATGGTATTTTTCTTTGGCCTGGATGCTAAGGAATTAGCTCCAGAATTTTGTATGACTTCCCCCAACCCTGCCCTGCCATACACACACACCTACACCTTACAAGCCACTTGGATTTTTTTTTCTCATATGATTTGCTGAAAGCAAAAGTTACATAAGAGACGATTTATTATCTCTAAACTAGAAGATACTTCTTACAATTAAAGATCTATGTATCCAGCAGATGGGCACTGGTTCAAGGTGTCTCCATCAGCCCATTGTTTCACCTTCCACTGATGTTATTCTTACAATTACTACATAGTTATGAAAAGTCAAGCTTTTGCTCTCCAGAATGCAATATAAATAAATAAATAAATAAATAAATAAATAAATAAATAAATAAATAAGGATCTCGTATTGTTATTGTACCAGTAGTGATTACTGTGCACCTTTTTGGAGGAGGTCATCTTTGTTTACTTGTTTGTATAAATCATGTTAAAGTTTTACTTAAATTGAGCTTAGAAGTTTTGTTAATATACTGCCCACCACTATTTCTTTGAACAAGAGTTTAATCCATTAATAGGTTCAAAAGTCCATTATTACTAGTAAAAAGACAGGATAAAAATCTTAGACATTCAAAATTGCAACTTCTAATCTTTTGTATATGTGTATGCTACCTGTGTACCAAAGTACTAATAATCAGAAACAGGTCTTACAGATTCTACCAGTTCAAACCAAGGCACTGCCGGTCGGCAAAATAGCAATGAACATTTATATTGCATTTTCTACCTGCCGGGCATTCCTTTTAGAGCTTTACTTATATAAACTCATTTATTACCCACCACAAATCTATATTGATACCATTATGATAGTTTTTGTTTTACAGAGAAGGAAATTGAGTGCAGAGTTAAATGTCACAGAGTAAGCATTTGAGTGTGATGTCAAACCTAGGCAATCTGGCTGTTGATCCATATTACGTGATTTTGTGAGAGACTCAGGAATTATAAGGGAAAGATCTTATCAATTACATTTCTAAAAATGTCTCCCCATCTATTAATATTACATTTTAAATGTTAAATGTACCTAAAATTACATAGCTAATAACAACCAATGTGATAAGAGTATTTTACACTGGTAGTCCCAATTGTTAAATATATGATATGACCTGATAACTTGCTTTATGTCTCTGGTCCATGCAATATGCTTCCGTCTTATAAGCAAACATCATGGTGAATAGTTATTTTTAATGCCTAGAATCATACTGTAAGCAGACATGTCCTTCATTCCACCTTTGACTGTCTTGAGCTAGTTAACTTGTTCATTTACTGCAGCAAACCTCTAATGTCAGATCTTAGATCCCTAACATCTCTTCACTGAGTTGTATTTTATTAAAGATTCAGACTTATTTAACATAGGCTTACATAACTAATCTTTCTGAATAGTTTTCCACGTGGGATTTAGTCTTTGGCTTGCACACTATAAATAGTCATTTGTCACTGTTGACATTTTAGGACTCATTGTAACAGAGCACAGTATCTATCAACGTTCATGTTTTTGAATACAAATAATCCATAAAAAATGAAAACTGAACAATGCCACATTTCTGGAATAATTCTTTAGTTTCATCACCCTTGTCTTTTTTTTATAGATATTTATGTAATATTTGAAGCATGCAAAGCTCAATATTATGTAAAGTTCATTAGACATAATTAAGTACAACTTAAATAAATAATAGAATTTTAAAATATAAATTCATAGGGGCGCCTGGGTGGCGCAGTCGTTAAGCGTGCGCCTTCAGCTCAGGGTGTGATCCCGGCGTTATAGGATCGGGCCCCACATCAGGCTCCTCGGCTATGAGCCTGCTTCTTCCTCTCCCACTCCCCCTGCTTGTGTTCCCTCTCTTGCTGGCTGTCTCTATCTCTGTTAAATAAATAAATAAAATATAAATTCATTTTCAAATTAAGCTATTTTTACCCAAACGATAATCAGAAGAGTCTCATAATTCAATATAACAGTTGTTATAGCTTGTATATGAAAAGAAATAAAACATAATATTGCCACACTGATTATCAATTTTTTATTCAATAAATGCAAGAGAGCCAACTATGACTAAAACATGTGTATTGCTATCCTTGCAATAAAGCCTAATAAGAACCCCAAAAAAAAGGAAAAAGCACAGGATGTTAGAGGAGAACCTGTAAGGTATATCCAAATCTACAGTGGGGAATCAGGGAGGGGATCTCAGGAGTCATATGTACCTAGGCTTTGAATGTAGGCTCCAAAATGTATAGCAGTATTGCACTTGAATTAACACAGAATGGTCAAAAAATAGTTCAATGACTGCACAGTGTCTGTAGAACTGGAATCAGAATCTTCTCACTTAATTATTAAACTGTTCAACTTAATTTAGTTTGAAAATATTTAAACTTTAGTTCTAAGGATTCTAATTCCTAAAAGGCTAAGATTATAAAAACTGAACTTATGCAAATACTAGCATATAGAATTCTAGCAAAAAAATAAACATTCTTTCATACTAAGGAAGCAACCTATAATAGATTATTTTTGTCCAACTGAAACTAGATGAAATTTTTTGTTCATTAATACTCTGTGCACACTGAATGTCAGCAATTCCAGGAAAATTACAGAAAGGAAAAATTCACTGTTGAGGACCTAAATTGTTACAGAAGATTCCTCTCACCAAAATTTTAAAATTCTCCTTTCATAGTTATAGTAAACTAATATGTACTTGGAAGTATGTAAATCTGTGTGATTATATGCAATCGTTTAAATAGAAAACAAAGTTTTAATTTATGGACTGTCAACTCTTGTCACCTCCTCTTTAAGGGAATAATGTCCCCAGGGAATCAGGAATATTCAAAGTTGTTTTCATTAAAAGAGAATTTATCTACTTTAATTGCATCATTAATGGTAAAAATCTTGGGGGCCAGATGAATTATTACTCCTCTTTAGAATCCTTGCAGGAGCACGCCTTCTGAGTCTTCCTGCTTTCTTGCCTCTGGAAGATAGAGGTATCTGTGCTCCCTTGGATGACCTAAGAAGCAGTGGCACTCCCTGGCTCCGTTTCATCCTCCTCACACATTCACACATGGTACCATGGTAGAAGCAAAAGTACCACTATTTCTTTTCTGATGTATTTGAGGAAGAATGGTTGTGCCTCACGCACAACTTCTAGTAAAACCTAGAAGGAGGCTCAGAGGAATCAACATTTAGATCTGGAAGGGGCAGGTTGTGCCTGGGGCCTAGAATACCCTGATGAGAAAAGAGAAGAGGAAGGGAGGCCACGTCTACAATACAGCCTCTCATCACTACTGCTCCTTGTTTTTACTTGTCTTGCATTGTCCTGTATTTATCACAGTTTCTGTTGAACAGCTTCCTAAGTATTTGGGGAGTTTATCTCGCCATCCTCCCTCTTGGTTCTCTGCACCCACCTGTCCCACTGCAGTTCCTTCTGTGTTCTATGACTTTAAGAGAAGGGGGGGAGGGGTCTCAGATTTTATCTGTCTGTCTGTTTTCTCCTTAGCAGTAGGACTTTATATTTTCAATTTTGGAAGAACTAAAAGATAAATAAACTGTGGGTTTTTTTGTTTAAAAAAATTATAGAAATATTCTTTTGTAAAGGTGAACTTAAGAAATGAATGAGAACAAGGTATGAAAAAGGGAACAGTTAAAAATTAGGAGACTAACTGAGGGAGTGCTAAAGAATTAAAATCATTGTAAACATATACTTTTTTAAATGACTCATACTTCCTGAAACACAGTAGAGAAAGTCTTCCTTGAATAAGTGCACTTTTGATTTATAAAATCATATCTAGGCAGAAAATTGAACAATATAATTGAGATGACTTAAAATCATTCACTTTCAATTTTATGATTTGGTAAAAGGCACATTCTTTCTGAATATTCGAAAAATCAATAGCACTATTAGACTATTAACATTTGTAAATGTCTACACCACTGAAGTAAATAAAAAGAAATGTTTAGAGTCAGCTTAAAAAAATAAAACTGAACTTGCACATATATAAGACAGCAGCACCTCTAATTACCCTAGCCCTTTAAACTCTACTTTTAGAGAAGCGTGTTACAACCGCCATCTAAATAGGGTGGAAAGAGGAATAAAGTGATCTTATTATATTATGTGGCAAAAATCATGAAACAGTCCAAACCATATTTCCCAAAACGAGACCCTAGAAAAAGGCACAGAGCTCAAAGAAAAAGGAGAAAGTAATTGGAAAATATTAGACATATAAAGGACACAAAAATGCTTTACAAAGCCAGTGAATACTATTTGATCATTATTATTTAAACAGCCAAGCCAATAGGCTCCTACATAAAATTTGTGTCAGCCTGAGCTTGTCAGACAGTTTCTATGAGTACGAAAGAGTCTTTTCTTTTTACTTTTCATAACAAAGACTCTGAGTTAAAATAATAGCAGTCATTTTAAAAATGGGTTATATTATTACTCAGCCCTAATGAAAACACTGAAGCTATACATTTGGAAATATCTGCATAAGCAAACATTTTTCACTATGAAGTGCCTCAATAAGAATGCATCTATGGTGAATCTAAAACAACTGTTGTATATTATATACTAACATGTCAATTCCTTCAACTATATTTTTGAAACCAAATATATATTTTTGAAATGTTCCTACTTAACAAAAGTAGAAAAATACTACTTCGGGAAGGAAAAAGGCAGTTTTCTTTTCTTTTTTTTTTTTTTTTTTAAAGATTTTATTTATTTATTTGACAGAGAGATAGAGACAGCCAGCGAGAGAGGGAACACAAGCAGGGGGAGTGGGAGAGGAAGCAGCAGGCTTCCAGCGGAGGAGCCCTATGTGGGGCTCGATCCCAGAACGCCAGGATCATGCCCTGAGCTGAAGGCAGACAGACACTCAACCGCTGTGCCACCCAGGTGCCCCAAAAAGGCAGTTTTCTAAAAGTATATTTAGTATGATTCAAATACTGTGAAGAAAACATACATGATTTCCTGTAGTTTTACAAGACAAAGAATGGACAGAGAAAACATATTTATGAAAAATAAAGATGATTTTATCAATAAAATATTAATAAATGTCTTAAGTCTAATTAAAATATACTAAACTCACTTTAGAATGAGATTTTTTATTTTCAAGTATGTTATTCTATAATATATGGACTGTTCTATTCTCTTTTCTGACTTTATCAATATCTATGAATTTTCCTCTAGATGACAGAGCTTCTCAACACTTTCGGAAGAACCGACATTATTCTAATTCCTCAATAAATAAATTTTCCCAAAAAGTGGATACGTGTATCCGTAAACAAATGACAAACTACAAAGGCCATCTGAATCTCCTGGTTTGTCTGATACTCCAGTAACTTCAAACAAACAGCATCACACTGGCTGTATCTTCAGTAAATTTTATGATGACTAGGAATTCACACTTGAGAAGAAAGGAGAGAACTGAGTTCCAGTGATTTATGGCAAAAAGAAAAAAAAAAAGGAGGGGGTATGTTCAAGAGAAATCATGCCTAATTGATCTTATTTTTTGTGTATAATTAAGAGAAAATAATATATGTTACAGAAGGAAAATAAGAAACATAGAAGAAATTTAATATACGACCTCAGACACATATAATATCACAAATACTTCTATATGGGTTTCTAAAAAAGAAATACTTGCATAGTTTGGATAAGAAACAAAATATCAGCTGGTTGATCATCTGAGATTTTATCATTTCTTTGTGTGTGTGCATGCACGTGTGTGCGTGCTTCATAACTAACCTTGATTATTCAGATGACGAAAATACCCTATAATAATTATTTGTCCAACAGATGCACCCTAAAGCAGCCAAGAAACAAAAAATACAGTATGACTCTTGCCAGAGTATTCTAGCTTTTAATATAAGAAGAATTCAGGCAAAATGTCAAATGATACAGTATAATAATGTTATCAGCATCTAGACTAATTCTTCATGTCTTATTTTCCTTATGTAATGTATATTATTTTCTCTTAGTTATGTCAAAAAATAAAATTAATGGGGAATAATTTCCATTGAACACAGGAAGTTATAACCACAACTTCTAAAATGTTTGTTGAATGAATAAATAATTTAAATGACACCATACAAAATAGGCTGAGAAAGCCTTGTGGTATAGTTAAAAAGCTATTGTAGTAAAATTTAGCTCCATAACATCTTTTTATTTATCTTTAAGCATAAATTCTATTATTTTCCGCCTGGTGTTGAAAAAGGAATTTTCATGCTGTGAACTACAAAGGAGGACATTTTTAGAATTGTTAAAATATTGCTGTGCAGAGAGAACATCAAATCAAACAGAAATAACGTCACTAAAATATGTACCACATGTGCATCAATATATTGCCCTGGTTTGCATGACTGACTCCTACAAAGCACACTCCAGTAACCATGGGTTTTTGAATATAAGTCTGTGAGGACTAATTGCAATTTATTGAATATGTCAGTGAAGCAGAACTTCAGTAAATCAAGTCCAAGTAGTAGGTAGCTTATAGCATTTTTTCCCTGTTCTTTTAACCAAATGACGGTTTCTTCTTTCAATCGGCGAAAGTTACAAATAGTCTAGGAACTCGCTGTGGCAGAAGAGTAATGGTTGAAAGACCAGATGATCCTGTTTTATGACCCTTGGCACAAAGATTAAACCCTCTATTTCCAGCAATGCACAATTTCATGCTATTTCAGGGAGCTTGACCCTGAACTGAACTTCCTTCAGACTGTTCAGTTCAATCGGAATTTACAAGAGTTACTGACAGTCTGTAGCATGTAATGAAAAAAATAACGGAGGGACAGCTGTTTGCTTTCACAACCCTGCCATTGATGTTGCAAGAGGAAAAACTGCGGGGTTGGTGGATTCAGAAGCAAATGAGCTGGGATTTAACATTTGTAAAGAGGAATCCTTTTGTTATGTACTGAATTGGAGTGAATCTCTGGCAGTGAAATCAAATTTGGGACAGTTTTCTTTGCAAAGCAGAAAGGAACATAACCAATTTTCTAGTAGCTGATTGTGTTGTGTTTATTTGGGCATCTGATTAAATGTTATATATTATTTTTCTTTTTAAATCTAATACCATTTGAAATACATAGAAAAATTTCTTGAAAATGGGCAAACTTATAGTCTTACCAATTTGGGATAGAACTATTTTAAACTCCTTATAGATACATATTTTGTATTTAAATCATTATATTAGAGAATATATTGAGTTCTTTGTATTTGGAATTTAAATATCATAGGTTATGAAATTTATAGGTATGTTTTTAGGTGTGTACAGAACCTCTTATTCTAATAAAAATATAACGATACAGAAAATTTGCCTTTTTTTGAGAAAAAGTTTCAATTTTCCCTATAATAGCATAACAAGCAACAAAATGTGACACAGATTCCATTAAAACTATCAAAAAAAATCAAATTTCACAATGGCAATTATCATTGAGCTTTATAACTTAAATCTATGAAATATGGCATTTAAAACTTTGGAGAAGAGCAATTTAGAATGCTAAAACTACTTGCACAGTTCTGAATTGAAACATGAAATTCTTGAAAGGTTTCTGGAAGATATAGCACTGTCTCTGGAACAAATACAGAGGCTCCCTTCTACGACTTAAAGACAGCACAGCAGTTGTCAATAACATTCACAGAATGAAATAATAGATCGGGTAACTGATATACTTTATCGGCCATGTACTTTTTATAAATTATAAAATATCATTTCAATTAGTATAAATGGTAACATTAAACAGAATTAACCTTTACTCACAGGGTTAGTAATTTTGTTAAATGAGAGCTTACAACTTGAGGAAAAAGCAATTGAACTTTGACAATTCATGTTAAATGGAATAAATGACTTCTCCATTTATTAATACAAAGCCAACTAGTTCTAATTTTCCCTCATTCTGTCAGGGTAATATGAAGTTAAGTATTACACATTACATCCCAGGGTGATATAAATCACAGACATCTTGTACCATCCTTAAAGTTAATATGGTTAGAGAGGACATGTGCAATTTGACTTCAGGTTAGACACATGGTCTAGACTTAGTCAATCAGAATTCTGCAGGTTACAGTGATTGGTCTAAGAGGAGATCACATGACCCCAACAGCCAATCACAGTCCCTCAATGAAAATTGATATATGAAAGTTACAGGTAAAAGTCTCTCTTACTATGGAATTGTAAGGGGGTATTGACCATGTAATGCTAAAGGGGTTAGAAGACATTGTCTCCTTCTCTCCTGTGTGCACATGCACACATTACACATGCAAACCTGATTTGGGTGAGAAGGGTCGGGGGCAAGGGGGGATTGAGAGATTTAATAACAACAGCAACAAATTCTGGGGCAAATGGGAGTTTTAAACCTTACAAATACTAATTCTAGGCACAACTAATTCCTATGTATGTTCTGAGTTCGCTAATAAAATTCTTTTTTTTTTTTTAAGATTTATTTATTTATTTGAGAGAGAGAGAAAGAGTGGAAGAGTGGGAAGGGAGGTGAGAGAGAATCTCCAGCAGATTCCCTGCCAAGCCTGACTGGATATGGGGCTGGATCCCAGAACCCTGAGATCATGACTTGAGCGGAAAACAAGACTCCTGCTGCCTAACGAACTGAGCCACCCAGGTACCCTTAGCTAATAAAATTCTTATCTTTCATCTTGAAAGTTGCTTTAAAAACTGGTTTTTAATTTTCAAGACTTCACGACTTCTTCTGTGATACTATTTCTGTTCTTCAGGCATGTTTACAATCCGGGAAACAAGATTCATAATTGAGAGTAAGTGATTTGTATCATTTAGAAACCAAACCCCAAAATTAAATCACCACCCCCCCCATCAAAAAAGAACTGGAATTAAGATACATCTATTACTAATAGCCTACCCCGTCACTGTTTTTTAATATGGGCATGACTGAACTTTTAAAAGATTGTTTTTCAGGACCTGAGGTAAATTAACATTTTCCCTTCATTTTTGAATGCCAGTTTTACTTCCATGGTATTCTGTTATCCACTTGTTTCATTCTTTCCTTCTTACACACACACACACACACACACACGCGCACAATTCTTTTCCAGCAAAGTCAATATTCAGTATTTACATTATATGTGTGCGTACATATATACATGAAAATCAGAATAGTATGCATTTATCTCCACCTCTGCTTCAAAAACACCCTAGAGACGACATGTCATACCTAGACATTCTAATATGTTACTTAATACAAAGTTCAGATGCAACTATCTGTAAAATGACACCTTGATAAAGTGTTAAAATATGGTCTGTTCATGTGAAAAAAATATCTGTTAGAAATGACAAGTACAGATATAGCAATTGGTTCAAACAAGGTGATATTCATCTGTTATAAAATGTAAAAGTGCAGTTAAAATCATCTGGGCCTTTGAATGATGTTTTTAGTAGACAAGTGCTTTAAAATGTTGATGATTTTTTTTAAGATTTATTTAATTAATTTATTTATTTATTGGGGGATAGGGGCAGAGGGAGAGGATCTCAAGCAGACTCCACACTGAACACAGAGTCCCCCCATGGGGCTCGATCTCATGATCCTAGGCCTAAGCCAAAATCAGGAGTCTAAAGCTTAACTGACTGAGCCACTCAGGCACCAAAAAATGTTAATGATTTTAATCTAACTCCTACTTAAATGATTTAAAATAATTTATTTCTTTAATCAAGGAATAAGCTCAAAGAAAACATTCCAACTGAATTCAATTATTGTGGAGTAAATTTAACATTTATATATCTATATCCATATAACACTTTATGGACCAAAAGTCAGCCAAGAGATTAAAAAAGTGAATCATGTGCTAAACCAAAATTTGACAAATACATGGATTACTACAGTGAATCAGTATCAAAGGGAAAGCAGTATTAAAATCTTAAACCATATTTTGTGGTCACATATAACAAGGCAAATTGTTCTGCTTCATTCCAATACTATAACTTTTTGTTAACTACCTAAATAAAGGTCACACAATTTTTCTGTATTTCTGTATAAAATCCATATAATCAGTTTTAGCTTGTGATTTAGTATTTCATAAAATAGTAAGTGAAGTTCCCTATAAAATACCTTAGCAAAAGTAATCTGTGTCTGCTTTAAATCGCTTGGGCTCTAGTTAGGAATTCAAAAAGCACTCTAAGTATTTTCAAGAGAGGTAATTTTAACACAAAGAATTGTTTTGAAGGTGTTGGAATACTGAAAAAATAAAACACTGAGTTAACACAAGAAGTAATTATTATCCTTTGGATTTGGGGAAGGAGTAAAGCAGTTTGAGGGAGAACAGAAGGAAGTGCAGAGGACTCCCCAGAATTCTAAGCATGGAATTTTTTAAGTTCCTGAGCCGCTAAGAGTAAGGGTGTCTAGAAGGGCTGAGAATTTTGTGGAGGGGCAGGGCTGGCTGGCTGGCTCTGAGGACTGTGTTTAGCAAATTGGTTCTAGGACTACCAAAGAAGCTGGCTACTATAGCCTGCTGTTGCCAGAGTAGCAAGCTATTGCTAGGGTACACTAACAGAACAACAAACAGGAAAAAGCTCATTCCTCTCTTTCTCCTGCCACCCAGTGTCCTTTTAGTGCTTGCTATTTATAGAACCCAATAGGATTCCAGCCAATAAAGGGGAGAAGGAATTTGCAGAACCCTAGGTCCCCAATCACAAAGAAGGGTATTTTGGGAGCTAAAAAACAATAGTGTAATTACCGGCCTTTTTAAGCTGTCCAGATTATTTAAATAAGAATGTCAAGGAATAAAGATTTTTATAAATTTTTGAGTTAGAAATACTTTTACGGCCATTGTTTTCATTTTTTTTTATGTTGTTAAATTAAGTTTTATTTAGTGTTGTTTTCCTGCTTTATAAATTATTTCTGCTAATGACTATTATAAGATCAATTAGGGCTCAACCAGAAAAGCAGGACTGCTAAGTCATTATGAATATTGGTTAAACACTGTAAGACTGGGTTTTTGGCTTCTGTTGCTGGACCCTGAGGTGCAGGATGGCAGTTGAGAAGGAAAAATGAATGTAAAGGGGGGAGAGCAAGTACAAACCTAAACTCACAACCCTGATCATATCTGGCTGGAAACAAAAGCACAGATAGGAACCCTTGGGATGCCCTGTAGAAGTTGTCACCCTTCACAGCACCAAGCAACCTCAAACCCAGGAGTCCGCAAAGCTGAAGATCCAGGGCAAGGAACAGTGACTGCACGGCCCACGTTGTGTGAGTGCTGTGTGGGCGTGATGCTGCCCCACACTGAGGGAGGCGGCAGGTAAGTGATAATGCGTGAAAGCTGCAAAAGCACCTAATACAATCTTCTGATTATAAAATCAATACTGTTTTTTACTCTCATCCGCCATACGGTGCAAAAATATTTCTTGTATTTAATAGATCGTTAAAGAGTTCAAGAGCAGCACAGATATACAGAGAGGGATTCCTTCAGAGGAAGTGGAAAACACTTTTGGATGTCAACAGTGTTCTAAATTGAGAGTTGTAAGAGATTTTATAGATTGTGACTTGAAAAAAATTACTTCTGGTTGCTTTAATGACAGTAGACATAGGAACTGTTTGAGATGTATCATTTTAATTGCTTTAATTAAAACTGTTTTGATACTTAGTAGTCTGGTTCAGTCAGAGAGCCATACAAAAAAGCATTCAATGCAATTGCAAAAAATAAATAGGATCTTATTTTATAACTTCTTTGTTTCATATCTGTCTGGTTTAATATTAAAATTATATACATATATACATATATGCATTTTTAATTAATACATTTCTGTATTATATACCAATGGAAACATAAATACTCCTATAAAAGTTTTTCCTCCATGTGAGAATATGCAGGTGATTCTCAAGATATGATAAGTTTTTTTTTAATGTTTGATTTTATTACTTGTTATTTTTAGAGATCTATTTTAAGTAGCTCTTCAAACTGAAGCTTTTTTAAAAAAAACCCCAAATGGCTATTAAAGAACGATAAAATAACAGTTTTCTCTTCATGCAAGACTCTACAATTATCTGTATTTTAAAACATTAAGCTCTAGTGACTACACAGTCTCAGTATTATAAATACCTTGCTTTCTATTTAAAAAAAAAAAAATCACTCAAATCCACTCTTGTGAAACACATTTACTATGCAGTTTTCTTTAATATGTATCTTGCTTTCCATTCCTACAGTACTTCAGGGCAAGCCTCTGAGAATATAGAATATTCTAAATTGATCCTAGCCCTATTTTATTTTTGCACTTCTGTTCTAAGGAATCTGATACAGTTTCCAGGCTTCTCACCATCTCATTAAAAATTAGTAGAGGGAATGTCAGCAGGAATACAACCTTACAAATGCAGGTCTAACTTTGTAAATTAAACATGCTTTGTGTGTATGTATTATTTATTCCTGTTTGCTTTTAGTGTTTGAATGTTCATGCTCCCTGGCATTACCTTTGCATTTGGAAGTTCTCAGGAATTCAGGGGAAAAAAGCAAATGACTTATGTTTAAACCAGGATTATGAATTATGCAAATCAAGCTACCAAGTCAGGGCAAAAAGAAATTAAATTTACTATAAGGAGCTATCTAAGAATCTCTTAGGGGGAAAAAAAAGAAAATTAAAGAAAAATTCAGTCTTTAATAGGTAATCCTACTTAGCTACAAAGATTTCATGCAAAAAATATGACAAGCTCTCTTTGTACGGAGGTTTCTCCCTCCTACTCTTAGAGCAATTAGCTTTGAAAATATCATTTGCAATAATATCATAGAGTAAATGATGCTAGAATTCTTTTTAATATTTTTTTTTTCGAAAGAATTAACCTCCAGGAAAAATAAGCAATAGTAAAGGAAGGGTCAATAAACTTTCATAAGCGACGTGCTAGGATTCTGTCAGTTTTGGTGACTTCACTTGGGGTTAGGGTTTATACAAACCAAATTCGTGTCCCCCTAAGGGCAAAAAAAGGAGGGCAGCGGCAGAAACAGGGAACAAATTAGAAAGCAGCAGAAGGGACTAGCTATAGATGTTTGCTCAATTCCAAACTCCGGCCCAAAATTTTATTAGTTTAATTTGATATATGGTTTAAATATATAGAGAGATTATATATTATACATATTATTATATTATATACATATATAATTATATATATAATTAAATGACAGATTGATATATATATAGTATATTTATATATCTCAAAATGATTGCCACAATAAGTTTAGTTAACCTCTATCACCTCACAAACGTTTTCCTGTCACGAGAACTTTTAAGAACTATTTCTCCTTGTAACTTTCATATATACAATAGTATTTTTAACTATAGTCACCCGATGTACATTACAGCCCCAGAACTTAACTTATAACTGGAAGTTTATACCTTTTGATCACCTTCACCTATTTTGCCCACTCCCTACTTCTTGCCTCTGACAACCACCAATCTGTGCTCTGTTTCTGAGAGTTTAGGTTTTTTTGTGGGTTTTTTTGTTTTGTTTTTTTAAGATTCCGCAAATAAGGGAGATCATACAGTATGTGTCTTTCTCTGAGTCACTTCACTTAGCATAATGACCTCAAGATCCATCTATGCTATTATAACTGGCAGGATTTTCTTCTTCATTATGGATGAATAATATTCCACTTTATATACATATAAATCCCATTTTCTTTACCCATTTGTCTGTCCATGGACACTTAGATTGTGTCCATAGTTTGCTATTGTAAATAATGCTACAACGAACATGAGCTGTAGATATTTCGTTGAAATAGTGATTTTGTTTTCTATAGATATATGCCCAGATCCTTATGGTTGTTCTAGGTTTAATATTTTGAGGAGCCTCTATACTGTTTTCCATAGCACCTATACCAATTTACATTCCCACCACAGCACACAAATGTTCCCTTTTTTCCTACATCCTTGCTAGCACCTGTTATCTCTTATCTTTTGGATGACAGTCATTCTAACAAGTATGATGTGATAACTCATTGTGGTTTGGTTGCATTTCCTTGACAATTAGTGATGTTAACATATTTTCATGTATGTATTGACCATCCATATGTCTTCTTTGGAAACATGTCTATTTAATTCCTCTACTTTTAAATTAGACTGCTTTCTTTTCTCTTTTTCTTTCTTTCTTTCTTAACTACTAAATTGTATATATTATCTGTATATTTTGGGTATTAATCCCTTATGAGAGACAGGATTTGCAAATGTTTTCACCCATTTGGTAGTTTGACTTTTTATTTTGTTGATGGTTTCCTTTGCTGTACAGAAGGTTTTTAGTTTGATAAAATTCTACTTGTTTATTTTTGCTTTTGTTGCCTTTGCTTTTGATGTTAAATGAGTCTCTTACAGGCTGCACGAAGTTGGCACTTTTTTTTTTTAGCCATCCAGCCACTCTATGTCTTTTGACTGGATAATTTCATCCATTTACATTTAAAGTAATTGATAGGTATGGGCTTACTACTGTCATTTTGTTAATTGTTTTCTGGCTATTTTACAATTCCTTTGTCCCTTTATTCTTCCTTTTTTTCTTTTTGGTGATCTGATTATTTTCTGTAATGGTACACTTAGATTCCTTCCTCTTTACCAGTGTTTCATTATGTGTTATGTGTGGATAGGCTAATGGTGGAGAGTTTGGCAGATGTTACTAACATGAGTCACGTGGCACATTTGTAGAGTTAGGTATGAAGTCAACCTCAGATGATGAAAAATCTGAGGAGGCTAAGAGAACAATGTACTCATGGGTACTTGAAGTTAGCAAGTGAGGTAGGATAGCCATTTGACAAAGCATGACAGGTGGATAGGGGGGCCATGGCAATGAGCATCTCATAGCAGAACAAGATAGTAAGGGAAGAGCATTGGATCTGCTTTGTACTGCATCCACTTAGGATCAAGATCTAAACTCTATACTTTAGTTGTCTAGGACCTTGGCCCAATTACTTAAACTCTGTATCTCAGCTCTATCATCAGTAAGCTCAGTTAATAATGATGGTGGTGGTGATAATGATAACTGGAAGAGCTAGACACTCAGTATAAGAGGATTGAGGTCCAAGTAAAATGCTATTTAGTGAGGAGGAAGTTTTAAATTCAGAAAAGAAGTGCAATTATGAAGAAACTAAGGTACTGGGCAAGTTATCCAGGAAAGAACCCCAGCAGAAGAAAACAGTGCAGTTATTGCATTGCTTGAACTAAAGATTTGCCCTCTGGAATAAGGGGGAAAGGCTTTGGTCTTGGGAATAAGACCTAATAAGACTTTCTAGAAACAGGCGACACATGAAGACTGGACTAACAACATACTGATTAATTTCTGCTCTTAGCCTTACTCATTTTTAGTTTACTAAAATCCAACATTAATAGTTTTGAAACATGTTAATAACTAAAGTTAACCCGAGCAGCATAAGTGGGTACATTTTTCCAGAAATGGGCATCAAAATTACTGGCATATACCCTGTGTGAGAGAAATAAGAGATATATATGGTAGATGATACATACATTTTTAAGTGATTGGTCCTAGAGCAGATCTAAGTTGTCATTTGGAATTACTGATGTTTAAGTTTTTATTTTTAATTAATATTTGAGCCTTAAATTTTGTCTGTATTTGCTCACTTGAATTATGAGTCTGCCAGTTCAAAATCCACTTAACTGCATTTCAAGACTAAATGAGTTTTATTTAGGGGGGTGGGAGGAAACATCTCTATTACTAAAAAATCAGAGTAAACTCCTAGTATGACAACGGCATTTCTTGAAGCCTTAAAATTCCCCCCAAATGAATATAAAATTATGTGTTATTATTGTTTTTTTAAAATACTGCTAAGGAAAATTTTAATAAGGAATGTATATTAGATAATAATTCAGCAGCAATGCCAACTGTGTCTAATTTTGGTACTGTTGCTATCTATAAGAATATCCTTATTTTTAGGAAATATACATCAAAGTATTAAGGGGTAAAGGGCATGATGTCTGCAACTTAAACAGTTCAGAGAAAGTGTGTGTGTGAGGGGGAGGAGAATGAATAATAAATATATTAACATGCTAATGCTTCTGTAATCTGGATGAAGCATATGCTGGTATTATTTGTACCATATTTGTGGCTTTTCTGTTCTGATAATATTTCAAAATAAAAAGTTAAAAAATACTGTCAATACTAGTCTCACAATGTTATGCCGACTGTATGGAAAATTATATGAAAATAGACGCAAGACCTGTGGAATATGAGATCAATTGCCATATAATTATTTATAACATGTTTACTGTAGAAACCTATCCACCATTTTCTAATATCTTCATGGCACCATGCTATATGTGAGTTAAAGTTATTTTTGAATCCTCATCAACTTTGTGTTTGACTTTAATTGATTTTTCCTATTAATGATACCTACATTAGATGTCAGCAAAAGGGCTTTTTAATTTAACAGAAAGAAAATTAATAATATTCTTATATATTTTCCTCATTAAATACACATTATTGGAGTAATGGTTGTTTCAAATGGGCATAATTATTAATAAAAAAAATGCATCCATTAATTGTGAACTCTAATGGCTCTGGTACTTTTTAGTTTTATAGAAATAACTTAGTTACATTTGCATAAATTTCAGTTCTCTTTTAACCATACTTGTTAATGATTGTATAGCAAACACAACAATGTAAAGCAAAAGTCATTAGAAGGAGCAATATCTATAGTTTTAAAATTTCTGTGCTACTATACTTTACCATCTGTGACATGCTGCTCTTTGATATTACCGCAACTAAAATACATAACAATATAGTGTCCTTCATGAGAATGGCTATACACAGAATGACTTTCTTATTAGCATAGTGATTTTATCTGGAAAGACTGTCTTTTTATTTTTCTTCCCCAACTTTCTTTTTCTTTTTCTTTTAAAACTGTTGGGAAGTTACATGACCCACTTGAGTATTTTTTCTGTAAAGGAAATTAAATGATATACAATGAATTAAAATACTAAGTAGATTCTTTACTTCATTTTTGGTACTTATTAGTATCTTAGCATTTTTTTCATTCTGTTTTCAGTCCCCCATATTCCATGGAAGCATTGTTTTAAGTCATGTAATTAAAAGCCCTTTTCTTTGTTCCCTCTACTTTTGATGTCTCAAACATCTCAGTATGAGGTAATGAACATAAAATAGCTTCACAATCAGACACACCACTGTTTGAATCCTGGACTTGCCATATAAAGAACTTTGTTAGGATTTTGAAAGATTTCTATGCCTAGTTTTACACCTGGAAGATATGGATGTAATACCCAGCCTTTAGGGTTTTTGGAAGGATCAAATGAAATAATGGATGCCAAACAAATAATAAGGGCCTAAACCATTAAGCTGTCAAAAAAAAATTGGGTTATTAAAAAAATGCATCAGGCAAACAGTGCTCTCAGTGTTTTGGAGGGTAGTGTTGCTTAGAAAGTTTCATTGGAAATGTAAAACTTAAGTTAGTTATTGAAAGGATGGGCTTTGGTTAAGATTAGATGAAAAAAAAGAATATATTCTACATATAAATGAGCAAGTCGTAGACCAGAAATAGTGAACAGAGCAGTTCAGCTGAAGCGGAGTTTCAGGAAAAAAATTTAGGGCTGATTTACAGAGGTTTGAATATTTGAATACTGTTATCAGGGGGTTAAACTTTGTCTTGAGAGAAGGAAGAGCTATTGCAGTGTCCTTTTTGACAGGAGGGTAACTTTGTTGAAAGCAGTGATTCGTACAGATTGGCTTAGGGAGCGTTGAGCATTAGGATCTGAAGACTGAAAACAGTACCCAAAGGAGACCAACTAAGGGCTTATCAAAATTATAAAGACATGAGCTTATAAAAGTTTGCCTTCAGTATTTTCTGTGAGAAGCAAAACTAAAGGTTAAGTTGATTTGTTCCAAAATACAAATTAATAGAATTATCATTTGGCAATTTTTTCCCCCAAAACAGAAAAGCAAGTTTCACAGACCACTGGAGCATTTTCTTTTTCCCTTGAGTAATTAGGAGGGAAAAATACCTTCAAAGTCAGAAATTATGAAAATTTTGGTGGAAAAAGGCACTTTTAGTGAAATGAAAACTTGGTTTTAACGACTGAGACCGGGCTGAAACAACTTCATGAAGATTCTCTAGAGACAGTTTGCCATGTGAGCCTGAAACTTAGACAGAAATGGCAGGCAAAAAGCATGGTATATATTTTCATTCCCATGGCAGTGACTGACAGCTGAAACGTCCGTGCTTACCCACCAAATGGTGACAGCTAGAGGAATCGTAAATGCCAAAATTGAGATAAGTAGGATAATCTTGATAGTACAGTATGGCAAAGTCTAGAGTAAGAAAGGATTTCGGAATGGAAGGGAGAAGTATGACCACGGTACCTTTCATTGAGTGTCCAGAGTATTCCAAACACAAGGTCTAATACACAGTACCTTATAATATATTCAACAGTCCTGTGAGGAAATATTTTACATCTACATATCCTGTGAGATTTTTCTCTAGTTCAAGAATTTAGCCTAATCCCCAATCTGAAGGCAAAAGGCATTACCTTCTCCTCACTATAAGTATAGAAAATCAGCATCAGGGGCGCCTGGGTGGCACAGCGGTTAAGCATCTGCCTTCGGCTCAGGGCGTGATCCCGGCATTCTGGGATCGAGCCCCACATCAGGCTCCTCCGCTATGAGCCTGCTTCTTCCTCTCCCACTGCCCCTGCTTGTGTTCCCTCTCTCGCTGGCTGTCTCTATCTCTGTCAAATAAATAAATAAATAAAATCTTAAAAAAAAAAAAAGAAAAAAGAAAATCACCATCAAATGAAATAAGCCACATTTCAGCAACATTATTGAAAATCACCATTTAGAAATCTAGTCTATTCTACCTAGTCAAACCAAAGTCAATACAAGAAGAGAACTGAGGATTAACAATATTATTGGCCTTTCGGGAAGTTCGGTGGTTATAAGCTATTACTTTGCATCCAAAAGCCAAGCGAAATTGGCTCTAAGAGAATCACTCATAAAGACAATGGATGACTAAAGGAAGTGGAGAGTAGTAGCATTATGTTCCCTATTAGGATATGTTCTGACAGACTCAACTTGATGATCTGTCCCTATGGAACAGATGGAAAAAAAATGGAATTGGACCGTGGATATTTTTCCTGGGGGACTGCTGTGTAAGGAGAAAGCTAGGATCTCCTCTATTCACACTCTGGTTCCCAAAAGGTGCAGAAAATAAAAACTGGAAATCAATGCAATCTAGACTGTTGGCCCAGGAGGCAAGATAAATTTAAGGCTCCATCTCTGGTGCAGCACCCACAGCACTGGGACAAAAGGACACACAGTAGAGAGAGATGTGAATGTCACCAAAGAGGGTCAGCAGGAAGTTCTGGAGGGATGGACAGTGCATACCTGGGGAAGATGCAGGAAAGTGACCCTCCAAGAGACTTAGTGAAGCCTGTTGGAAGGGTCACCTGGCCCATCTTAAGGTGACAGCCACAAAGATAATCAGAATGTGATTATACCCAACAGGAAGAGAGCTACAAGTTTGCCCAGTTGAGTATTTTATACATTCCACTCTTTCTACACCCAACCCCTATCCTGAAAACACTCTTTTGAATGGAGAGAGATGTGAAAAGATCCTGCCTTCCTTTTATGCTTCAAGCCCTATAGCCAAGAGAGACCTAGCCAGGATAGGCAGAGAGGTGGGTGCCTGGGTAGCTCACTTGGTTAAGCGTCTGCCTTTAGCTCAGGTCATGATCCTGGAGTCCTGGAATTGAGTCCTGCATCAGGGTCCCTGCTCAGCAGGGAGTCTGCTGCTCTCTCTGCCCTTCCCCTCACTCATGCTCTCTCAAATAAACGGATTAAAAAAAAAAAAAAAGTACAGGCAGAGAGAAAAAGAGTTGGGAATTCAAGTTTTTAAATTAATAAGACTTAGTTTCTATAACAAAGTGAAACTGTTCTATTAACAGAAAGGAATTGCAAAGTTATGGAATCTCGTCAAAATATCAAAAGGGACTCACTATCAATTAGATGAAGGTATTGTCCAACATGGTATATTTGGAAGGTAGTTATTATAAGCATGTCTCTGTTCTTTAACTATATTTATTGATAAGGGCATTTCCTATATTTAATTAAATCCTCAAGTTGCTATAAATATTACCCATATCCATTTTCTCTACTGCTGGAGCATTTTTCTCCATACGGCAATCATACAATATTCTAATACTCTCAAGTCACTATAAATACTGTCATTCTACCAAGTTAATGCTCTACAATTCTAAATATTTACTTTTTATGTTACTTTGAATTACATGCTTAAAAAAGCTTTAATAATTTTAAAGTATGTTTGTCTGGATATTTTAAGGTGTCTCAGATATGGAGATAGTGATTATTATTTAAATAACAAAGGCCTAGCATTTTGGCCTAATAAAGGCCCCCTTTAACACTTACTAGTATCAAACATCTCTCTCTACTGACCAAGATGGCCTTAATTTTTCCTTCAGCTTGACTCTACCTTAGATAGGCCTCTTCTTGCCTCTAGGCTCCTGACTTTCACCAAGTCCTTACAGAATACAGATGGCCTAACACAGAGGTCTCTCCACTCCTTCCTTAGAATTATAATTGTAAAATCTTTTTCTGCCTCTTTGAGTTGTAATCTTCTTGAAAGGCCTCTTGCCTGTTTCATAATGGGGACTGTCTTTCTCAAGGACCCACGAGCCATCCCTTTGAAATATAATTCTCAAGGAAGATAGTATCCCTATCTTCCAGTCTCTGTGAGAGGGTAGGAGCCTAACTTCAGTGCATGCGTCACTCCAAGTCGTAAAAATGCTTCCTGCTATGAAAGTATAAGAAAGTTTACTTTTTTTTTTTTTAGGGTAAAGTCAATTAACAAACCTAGGTGGCCCTATCTGCCACCCTCCCTGCCACCCCCAGCTCTTAAAATCTCTCCAGCCCTTTGTTTCAGTAGAATTGAGTTCAGACGGCATCCTGGTTTCTCTCCCCTATTGTAATAGCCTTGAATAAAGTCTTTGCTTTGACACTACTATCCCTTTCTCTCTCCTGTTCTCCAAATTATGAGGTTAAACAAAAAATTAGTACTTATCTGTATGTAAAGAATATGTTCAGTCCCTCCCAGACTGATTCCAATGAGATCTTTAAAACAAATGCAAACGGTAAGAGATGCCTATTCTATTACATATACGGTGCTAATATTAGTAGTATAAATTTAGAGGAAAGGTTATTTTCAAAGGGAAGGGAATCACTAGCCACTGTAATCTACCAAATGGTTAATACTGGATGCTGTATTCCAATAGTACCATAGATATTTTCTTTCCGACAGCACATGCAGAAGTGCTGATTTGACAATGTATGTAGAAGCCTAAATACACACTCTCTAAATCTAGATTCTTTCCCCTTTGAGCATGCTCTAGGAATTATATTATGGCATTACTAGAAAGCCATTTTTCCCTTCCCTTCCCTTCCCTTTGCTCCTTCCTTCTTCCGTGCCATGTAGATTTCAGGTGACTCACTCATGTCTTTTGCTGGCGCTGAAAATCTCCTGCTTTTCATTCTTCCCTGACAAACACCCAAGATAGCTCCTTTACTCCCCCTAATTTTCCAAATATTACTCACTGTTCTAATGGTAGACAGCACCTCTGAGAGGAGTCTCTTGTCCACTGACTAGGAACTGAGAAAAAAAAGTAAGTATTGAGCCAATCTCGGAATTTCATATAAGAATCTTGAGTCTGAAGACAGAAATGTGGAAATTATAGTAACGACAGCAGTATTTAGTAACTCTTAATAAGTGCTAGGCAGTGTTCTAAGCATTTTGTGTGAATCATCTGCCGTCATTCCTATAGTTATCCTTTATTAGGATTATATCCATTATGATCCATTATTAGGCCCATTTTACAGATGGAGATGCTGAGGCACAAAGAGGTCACAAAGGTAGCAATGACTCTGGTTTCAAAAACTGTCCATTTGATTTTGTTGCTCTCCAAGTGTCATATCCTTAGTTTTTTTGTTTGTTTGTGTGTTTGTTTTTTCTGGCATGTTTCATACAGAATACTTTTCTGCTCTACATTTGAAGTAAGTCATTTATGAAGATACAAAGACCCAGGTTATCCTTTAGAAAGTGTTCTTCCTGTCACTTGCAACATATACAACTACGTGTTTTCATTCCTCTGTGCGAACAAAAATTCCTTTAAGTATTTTCACCTCTTCTCTTCCAATTCATTACACATAATGCCACTACTAACAGGCAGATAAAAGAGTTCAGAACATGGATCTTTTTTATGTCTGAAAGCCTACATCTTGTTCAATTCCTCTCTGTTTTATCAGAGAAAAGAGTCTAAACATCACACTGAGTTAAGCATGTTGTTCCTTCATTCAGAAACTTATATAGAACCTTAATTTCATCAGAGCTTTAAAGACATTTATAACTCTCTACCCAAGTGAAATATCCACTAAATTCCTATAATTTTGAGTTTGTTTTCATTCTTCTGGAAGAGGCCTTAAACTTGTTGGATAACCTTAAGCATTATATGCTGAGACAGATTATTGTTTCTTAAAGTAAGCCATGCAGTCATTCACCCCTACCAAAAGGAAGAAGAAAAACAGTAATCTGTACATAATGAGAATAATTGCAAACACGGCCTAAATGCCAACAATAAAAAAGATACAGTTGTCCAATGCCATTCTCTCATTTCTTCTTAAAAAGGAAACATTTTTAAAATTACCCCCCAAAATTTTTTTGACAACTGGACACACATTCTTTATGTGAGAAGGAAAAACTAACAAAGTGAATAAGGAGCAAGTGAGAAAGGAGCAGAAGAGAAATTTCACACACAAATGGGCTCAGAGGTCACCTTCAGATAAAACTGACAAATTAAATTCTATTTTACAAAGCAGAAAAATCCATATTCGGTGTTTCTTTATGTTACATTTTCTTTCTCTAAATAATCTGAGTTTTCAAAGTAGACTACGTTAATTAATTTATGGAACTCCTTTACCCTCTTTTTTCCATAAGCACTGGTACTTGGTTACGTCTTTGTCAATAGTTCTACAAGTTAGCTTGCTTGTGCATGCTGCTCTTTTCCTCATACACATTAATTTGTAGTATTAAAAATAATTGTCAAACCAGAGGCACCACCTCTCAAGCTTCCTCTAGGAGCTGACAAAAACATGGTTTCACTAGCTATTTAACAAGGCCAACACCTGGCACATAGATTTTGCACTTGAGATAACACCATAAGCTATTTTTATTGACAAGATTTTTCAGAGAATTACACAGAAAATAATCCTGAAAGGAAATCATAAGTGTACACGACTAGATTACAAAATTTTCTTTTAGACATGTCTATAATGTGGTATCTGACTTATTAATGTGGGCTAATAGTGAATGATAGCATGTCATCTTAGATAAATCCTAGTGGTAAGAATACATTGGAAAATACATTGTATTTGTTGAGTAAGCACTACAGTGAGATACTGACTCAAACATCTGATATATAGCATATTAAAAATAGTTGAAGCTCAAAACTAGGTTCCAATTTATACTTTCTACTGTTTAAGATCTTGGGTAAATTAACTAATTTCTCTATACTGAGATTGTCTCTTTTAAAAATTGGGATAATCATAACTTCTCCCTCATAACATTGTTCTGAGAGCTATCAAAAAAAAGCATACAGGATTTAGCACAATGTTTGACACACAAAAAAACAATAAACATTAGCTATCCTTATTTTGGCTATCTTTTCTACATTATTACTATCCTCCTACACACATCTAAACCTGGGACTTAATTATCCAAAGCCTTGAAGTCTTCTTTGTCCCTATTTTCATAAATTCTTCTCTCTAGGAATCTGACTCTATTCCTTTCCTTCTGTTTCTCCAAGTGTCCCAACCAAACATACATACACATACACATTCCATGCATATCGTGACACACAGCTGTACCTTCAAAATCCAAGTCTACCTTCATAGCCATTCAACAACTCATGCTGGAAGCATCTTGGGAGATCATAGAATTTATATTAGATATGATATTGAAGAAATATTTGATATTGAGCCCCTTAAATTCTTAACACTAAGAAGCAGTGAATATCTTCCAAGCTCATAATTTTCATTTTAGTATCTTATCTACTAAACATTATTAGTTTGAAGGCTAAAATAAAAGCAACGATAGCACTTCTGATTCCAGTATGGCAGAATATGACCCAATGAAAACCCTGCTGCAGATAACTATGACTCAGAATGAAGTTTTCAATAATTAAATAAAAATTTAAAAACAACAACAACCATCTGAGGCTTTGGAGAGTGGACAAATCAAAGCAGATTTTGGAGAGTGGTCCAAACTTGGAAGAAAAATCAGCAATAGCTGTGTTTCCAATTTTCTTAAATTGGCATGAGGGCTGGCCACACAACACTCAGCGTTATAAAAATAACTATTAGAGCTAAGAACTGACCGCAGCTGTAAAGGTGGATTTTATATGTCGTCTTGACTGTATCATGGAGTACCCAGATATTTGGCTAAACTTATTTCTGGGTGTATCTGTGAGAATGTTTCTAGATGAGATTTACATTTGAATCTGTAGACTGAGGAAGGTATATTGCCCTCCCCAATGCTGATGGGCATCTTCTGATCTATCGAGGGTCTGAATAAAATAAAAAGATGTGAGAAGGGAGAATTCATTCTCTCTGCCTGACTGTTGAGCTGGGACATCAGTCTTCTATTTTCAGACTAGGACTTACACCATCAGTGTTTTTGTTTCTCTCAGACCTTTATACTTGGACTAGAACTACACCATGAGCTTTCCTGGTCTCCAACTTACAGATGACAGATTGTGGGATTTCTCAGCCTCCATTTTGTGTGAGCCAAATCTTATAATAAATCATATATATATATCCTACTGGATCTGTTTCTCTGGAGAACCCTAATACAGTAGCATTGTATTTTACCTTAAGGTAAAACAAAACAAAATAAAGCTAATACACTTGTATTATATATGCTAACAGCAAAAACTGGTGAGGAAAATATAAAAACTCCATGTGTAATAATGTAAAAAATCCCTAAAATTTAGAAAAATATTTGTAAGACGTTTACACTAAAATCTAGAAAATATTCCTGAGAGAAATTAAAGACCTAAATAAGTTGAGATACCATGTTTACTGAGCAGAAAACTCAACATTATTTAACTATTAATTGTCTCCAAACAGATCTATAGATGGACAGCAATGACCCCCCCCCCCCAAATTCCAACAAGCTTTCTGGAAGAAACTGATAAACTTATTATAAAATTTATATTGAGAAAAAAAGACCCAGAAAGACAAAACAATTTTATAAAAGAGAATGAAGTTCGATATTTATATGAATTAATTTAAAATCATTCTATAAAGCTACAATAATTGAGCTATGTGGTATTAGCATAACAAAGGACATAGCTCAATTGAACAATATAGAATACAGAAATAGATATAAAAATATATAGTCAAAAGATTTTCAATCAGATTTCAAGGCAAGCTTTTCTCAAGATAATATTTTAAAGATTGTGACGGAACAACTAGGTATCTGGATGAAAAAAAAAAAAAATCAACCCTGACTTCACAACATGCACAAAATTTACTCAAAAAATGAGAATATACCTAAACATAAAAGTTAAAACTACAAAACTTTGACAAGAAAACTTAAGAGAAAAATCTTCACAGCCTTGGAGTAAGAAAAGATTTATTTGATAGGAACCATAAAATAAAATATTGAAAAATTGGCCTTTATTAAAATGTGAAGTATTTCTCTCGAAAAGACATCATTAAGAAGATGAAAGAAAGCCACAGAATGGCAAAAAATATTCATAATACTATATCTTACAAAGGACTTTCATCCATAATTTATAGAACTCTTACAATGGGCAAAGGATTTCAATAGCAAACCCTGTTCAAAAAGAAGATATATGAATAGCAATTAAGCAAATGAAAAGATGTTCAGCATGATTAGTCACCAGGGAAATGCAAATTTAAACCATAACATGATACCATTATATAGACATTAGAATAGCTAAAATTAGAAGCATACAAATGTCACATGTTGGCAACGATGTATAATAATTGCCACTCTCATATATTTCTGTAAAATGGTACAACATTTTGGAAAATTGGGCAATTTTTAACAATGTTAACTATATACCTGCCATAGGACCCAGTCATTCTACTCCTGGTTATTTGTCCAAAAAAAAAAAAAAAAAGTGTGTATAATCATATGTCTACACAAAAATGTGTAGAAGCTTTATTCATATTATACAAAACCTACAAAAATCTGTCAATGAATAAGTAAAGTACTGAATATTTGTGCTTAAGAAAACATGACTGATATACTCATTAACATAGATAAATCTCAAGATTATGCCAAGTGACAGAAGCCAAACACAAAAGAATACATACTCGTGTATAGAAAATGTCTAAAAATGCAAACAAGCTTATATAGGAAAAAATCAAGTCAGTGGTTCCTTAGGGTCAGGGACAGAGGGACACATTAATTGCAAAGGAGTATGTGGTTGCCTCCAAGATGGCCTACAAAAAGTCCTGTTTCAGGTATTCACTCTTGTGGAATCTCCTTCCCCAATTACCAGGGTTGGTCTGTATGACCAAAACAGCATGGCAGAAGTGATGGTATGTCATTTCCTGGATTAGAATACGAAAGACTGTGGCTTCCATCTTGGACTCCCTGTTGGTCTCTCTTTGATCAGTCACTCCAGGGGTAATCAGCACCACTCCATGAGAAAATTCAGGCAACCCACTGAGAGGCCCATATAGGAATGATCTAAGCACATTTCCCAACAGCCATGGGTAGCCACCTTGGGCATGGATGACCCAGCACCAGTCAACTTTCAGATGACTGCAGCTAGGACGACACTTTGATAGCAACGTCATAAGAGACTCTAGAACATTAACATCCAAAACAGTACTCCTAAGTTCCTTACTCACAGAAAGTATAAGATAATAAATATTTATTGTTTAAAGCCAGTAAGTTTTGGCATAATTCATTACACAGCAATAAAGAAATAATACAGATCTTGGTAACAGAACTGGGGTGTCACCATAATAAGTTTTATACTTAAAATGTAGTCATTGCTTTGGAACATGGCAGTGGACTTTGAGGATAATATTAGCAAATACTTAAAGAGCCTTGAATACGTTATTCATAAAATTTGGACTTTGAAGAGGCTATCAGTGAGGACTTAAAGGAAAGTGAGAAAAACCTTATTAGAAACTAAAGGAAAAGAGATTATTATATAGTGGCAGAGAATTTAGCAAGACTGTTACCTACAGTAATGTAGAAGATAGAAAAATGTATCTACTCAATCAAGTGATCTAGCTTAATGTGGTTATAAATCTATTAAAATCTATGGGCTATCTTGACGTTTTATGGATCTCTTACCTACATAAACATTTGAATTTATGAACCCCTGAAATATTCTGAGGATCCCTTGGGTTCCTCAGTCTCCAGATAAAACTTCACTGACAACACATTTTATCGTTTCTAAGTGGTGGTAGAGATTTCATAGAAGATCCACTGGAAAGCTTCAAAATGCTAGTGTTTACATGTTAATAAGCAAATGTCCTACAGAAAATATATCCAACTCTGATTTATCAGAACAAACAACTCAATATTTGTCTAGACATAATTTATTGAAAAGGAGAAAGAATAATCAGGGGGCAAATTAAAGGAATTAAATTTATATTACTATTTTTATCATGGTGTATAAAGAAGAACAATATAAAAACCCAAAATAATACAACTGAGTTGAAATTTTGTGTAAAAGAAAAAGAAAAGAGAAAGAAGAAAATAAATTATCATCCTGAACTCATTTATTTCAAATAAATTAAAAAGATCAATCATAAATAACATTTCATTTTTAGTTTTTTTTTACATTTATGCAGTTGTATATGCTAATTGAAAACAAACTTGTAAACTCCAATATTGTCATGTTTATTTTGATTCTCAGTGACAAGAGTATTAGATTATTAGCCCTCCTTAGAGAAAGATGTTATGCAATCATTTTCTTGAACTAATATGTCACAGTGATTTGAAGAAAAATAAATCTTTTTCATGGCATTTTAATTACCACTTGTAATCATTCTATTTCTAACTATACAGGAATGAAAGGTGACTGAGATTGAACTTGCAAATAACTGTATAATTATATCACAGAGGGAATAATTTGGGGAAAGGCAAGGGTCAAGTCTTTATAAATTAAAATATACTTGGGTTTTCTATCATCTAAACTTATATTGAAATTAAGAGTTAAGACCATTCATGGATATTGTGGAAGGAAAATAGTCTATCATTGTACTTGCTTCATGCTTTACATTTGTTAAAGGAATCATATTCATAATTAAAGAGGCTGATATTCAGTATATTGAGACTTAATATCAAAGTACTTTGATTTGGAGATGACTTCAGACAGACAGCTTTGTTCAACACTCTTCTCCCTGTATTTTTAAATCAAGAATGGTTGTATGTGACCAGTCATCTGCATAAAGGACTTCCTTTTGCCCCCCCCCCTTTTTTTCCTTTATTCCTTGCTAATGGCCTTGGAATTTTTCTGAAGCAAACTTTATTGTCAAGGATTTCTCAACCTTGACATCACTGGCATTTGGTGCCAAGTAATTTTTTTGTTTTGAGGGGCTGTCTTGTGCATCATAGAAAGTTTAGCAGCATCCCTGTCTTTTTCCCACTCGATGCCAGTAGACACTCCTTCCCACCCTCATCCCACAATCCAAAACATCTCCAGACTTTGTCAAAGGCCCCTGTGGTGCAAAATCATCTTCTTCCTGCACTTGAGGACCACTGCTCCAGAGTAGAAAAGGGAGATATTAGAAAGAATGAGATGCGTCTCTTTACCGAATGATACAAGAAATATAGGTCACTGAGGGTTTCACAGATGGGCACTAAACAGTTGGTCAGGACCTAAACTGAATATAAATATCAGGGAAATTCCCTGTACAAGAAAATATCAGTATTTTCCTTTTGTATCATTTCTGGTTAAAGGATTGGTACAAGATGGCGAGATCCTACTGAGATGGATAGTTGTGATAAATTAATTTATAAACTTTAGCAAACCCTGAATTTGGATTGGGCCATGATGGCCTGAATCACATGGCAATGAGTTAATGATTTAGAGACAATGAAATGCTTCAATGATTTTCTTTGCTAATAGGTTTACTCTTATATCCTTGTAAGCTACCCAGCTATTTCCCAAAGTAATCCACGACACACCTCATGTATTTCCAATTGTCTATACTAGACTATAAGCTCTTTGATGGCAGGAAGTCTGTTTTGTTTGTGCTTAGCATGCACTGCTCTAATCTTGTTCTTAGGACCCCTAGTACCTTTCTTCCTTGCTTCTCCTATGTCAGCGTCAGATAATACTAATTAGTATTGGCAATCTTTCCCATTGATCCCTTCTCAGCCTCATAAACCTCATCAGAGCACTATTAAAAAAAAAATCTCTGTGGGGGTGCCTGGGTGGTTCAGTTAAATGTCTGACTCTTGATTTCAGCTCAAGTCAGAATCTCAGGGTCCTGGGATTGAGCCCTGCATCAGGCTCCACACTCAGCGCTGAGTCTGCTCGGGATTCTCTCTCTCCCTCTCCCTTTACCCCTCCCCATGCTCACACTCTCTGTCTCTAAAATAAATAATAAAATCATTAAAAAAATCTCTGAATTTATTGTTGTTCACCTATAAAATGAAAACTATGATTTCTGATCAAAATGATAATTCTGGACAACTAATATTTGCACTGTTCTTCACAAATAGCAATTTTTAAAAACTCATTTCAGTCTCAAAACAGTCTGCATTAATAAAAACAATTTTTTGATTTATAAAAAGAAAATCTTATTATGTTAGTATGAGAGAAGGTAAGAGAGGTTGCTCAAGTTCTTGTGACTAGCAGGTTGCAAAGATGGTCCAATGCATCGTTAGTCAAAAGAACTTAACTACTCCTAACCTTAAAAAAGATTCAACTAAAAGCAGAATAAAACTATGATGGACCCTGGAGTAGTTCCTTCATGGTATTAATAATCTTAGGTATTTTACTAATTTGTTCTGATTGAATGTTTGTCTCCAAACAGCTCTGAGGACAGAAGACTTATCTAAATGAATGATATTTATAGATTTTGACATACAGCAAAGGTGTCTGAATAGATTTCAGTGAATCAAAAGTACAGACTTACTATTTTAACCAAATCAGCTATTTGTAAAAAGCAGGAATCTCAACTTAAAGCAGTCCTTATCTCCAGATTCGGGGGGGGGGGGGGGGAACTGCCTGGGGCCTAACTGGATGAGGGTCAAAGGAAGGAAAACAAACAACAAACTTGGCTTAGAACAATTTCTCAGGCACAGCGAGAGGACAGGATTCTGAGCTTAACATCTATGTCCCTCAAGTTTTCATGTCATCTGGCACAGCCCTCAGGGATACAGGTCCGAATCCTTCGGAGACACTATCAGCAAAAACTAAAAAAGGCTAACAAATTTTAAAATGCACACCATTACAACATCAAAACCAAATCCAATAAAGAAAGAAAGCTCTGAGATGTTGACAGCCCCAGCAGCCCTGCCTGGGAACCTGGGTAACAGAGCAACACCTCAAGTAGAATGAGGGAGTGTTCCCTCCTTCTCCGTGGAGAAGTTTGCATGCTCTGGGCCACACAGGGCTCCAGAGGACATGGCAGTGACACATTAGACACATAAAACTGTGACTTGGCAGAGACCAGTCTGTGCCTGCAGTGCTGGCAGCCAGTGACTTGGCAGCAGCAGTGACAGAGACAGCATCTTGAGGCAGGAAGAGTTGCAGAGCTGTCTGGAGGACAATACAATCCAGGGAGCCATAGCAAGATAGAAAAAATAACACATGCCACAGGCAGCCGAAGGAGTGTGTTCATATGTATGTGCAACACGGCTGACAGATTTCATTTTCCTTTTCTCAAGTTGATGTGGCTTTGATGGGAATAACTGAGTTGATTTAATTTTTTTTTTAACATAGCACCCTAAGAAAACACATGCAGCTAACTGACTACTTTGATTGAATTGACTAAAGAAGCCTAATGAAAATCACATTAAAAGTGAATAAAGCTAATGGTTTCATTTAACTGATCAATCCCCCAGTCAGAACGGTCACTGGTGATATGTCCTTACTTCAGCTCTAGGCTAAAGAAAAATAATAGATCTTGATTGATTTCCATTTACTAATTCACATTAGAATTGAGAACCTATATGCCCTTGCTTAGGTGTTGGGAACAGAGTGATGACAAGACAGAAATGGTGCCTGTTCTCATAAAATTCACATCCTACTGGTGAACCAAGTAAACAAATGAATCAGAAAATTGCAGGTAAGGGTAAGTGCAAAGAAAAAATGAAATTGGATGACATGTTACAGACTGGGAGGTGAGCGGTCTGGTTTACACTAAGTTTGGGGGGGGGGTGGTATTCGAATTGGACTTAAATAATGAAACCGAGAGCCAACCAAACAAAAATTGGGGTGAGTAGAGCAGTATTCTGGGAAGGACTGCCAAGTGCAAAGGGTGAAAGATAGGAAACGTTGGCATGTTCAAGGAAGAAAAGGAAGGTCAGCGTGGCTGGAGCTGAGTGAGACAGACATCAGGCTATAAAGAGTCAGGGCAGGTCATATAAGACATTAGAAGTCTCGATAAGAAGTATAGATTTCATTTGAGTGTGATGGGAAGCCATCAAAAGACTGAAGTAGTAGAGTGATGGGATTTTATTAGCTACTCTGTGTGGAGACTGGATTTAGAGAGAATATACAGTATTTCCACTAAAAAAACCCAACTATCCCTCCAAAGTTCAACACTAAAAGACTGTATAATTCACACTAATTTTTTTCTCCTTGTGAAGATACATACATTTATTCATTAATGTCAAGAGTTTAATGACAATATTATTGACAGTAACATTTAGCAAAAGAAAATTACTATTATAATTCTAATTTCTGATTTCAATATCAGTCTCATTTTTAATATTATGACACTATAAAATTCAATCTTAAAAGAATATTTATAACAATTATAAAAGTAATTATTGTGCCATTCATTTTAAAGTCATTAAGACAATTGCCTTTTTAAATTGAAGATGTGTGTAAAATCAGCCATTTATCATTTTATTAGCAATTATTGACAAGAGAAAACCCAAACTGCCTTTAATAAAGCTATGTATTCGAGAAACCCAAGTTTAGGCAATTGATGTTCAATAATGTGTCTTTACAAATTATGAGGTTCCCTATATTTTAGACACTTGACTAGTTTGACCAACCAATAGTTGATTACTTATACCTACTTTTGCAACGTGAAATACCTAGACCAATAGGTCTTGGGTTAGAAAATTCTAGGTTTAGTACCTTTTTTCGACAAAATTCTAGGTTTAGTATTTTTTTTCAACAAAAGCTTGAATAATCATTTGTAATAGAAAATATTTCAGGTTCATTTCTTATCCCAACAAAACCAAACATAGTTCTTTGCTCACGGTTGTAATTCAATAAATGTTTGTAGCTATTATTGTAAGATAAAATTATTAGATTTTAATTTTCTTTTCTGTAGACGGACCAAAGACACATAAATATTACTTCTTCAGGTGACAGCACAATTTCAGGAGCGTCATCTTCATAAGAGTAAAATTCTAGAATCCTAAAATATAATTTATTAAAAGGCAAGTATTGCTGCTTCTTATCTTTCAAAAATGGAAAAACAACTTTGTAATTGTTGCCAATGTTTCCTAGACTTGCCCTCATATTTGAATAATAGTCCACTGCAATACCTTGGGGCAAAAAAAGGTATGATCGAAGTGAAATGGGAGTCACACATTTTAATGTAACCATTTTATAATATATTTTAAAGTGAAATCAAATGATCTAGAAGCCATTTTAATCGACTTTCTGCCTTCAAGCATGAGTATTTTTAAAATACGAGTATTTATCATATCAAAGTATTATCTAATGACATATAAGTCACAAGGAGAGAAATATGAGCTAAGAAAAAACATGAATTTTGATGTCTAGTATTTCAAACAATTCAAAGAATCAGACATCATTATCCCCATTTTATAGACAAGAAAAATAAGACTCAAATGGCTAAAATACGAGTTAAAAAGCACAAGCTGATTTAGTCTTAAAACTTTTATGGTATTTCCAGAAGCACAATTCTGCCCTTGTGCCAATTATATACTTGTCTATCAAAATAAATCCTCAGCTATATTTAAAATGTTTTTATTATTCATGTTGTACACTAAAGTGTATATTATATAGGCTAGATACATGAGAAATGTACTATTTAATTTGTTGATACAGTTTTTCAGTAGACCTCTACCTATAGAATTAGACTGCATAAAACTGATATTCAGACATTATTTATGTTCATTTAGAAAAGGTAGAAAAATAATTTTAGTGTAGCTTGTTAATGTAGTTGTATAGGACACTGAAAAATGAATCAGTTTATTAAAATATGCACCATGTTAATGCTACACTCCATTTAAATGAACTTTTCAGTAAGATGTCCAGAAAGAGGTGGAAAGCTACTACATCCAAACTAGGGGAAACACTGAAGATGCAGACTCTCATTCAATTCATGCAGGTTCTTCAACCTGTTTCTTCCCTCTAATTCCCTTTATGAAACCTCTGCTCCAGTGAAATTACATGCTTCGAATTATTTTTATATCTGCCCCTATGTATCTACCTCTCTGATCAGACTCTACTCTTCCGCTCTTTGCCTACCCTTTGGATACATACCAAGCATCACTGCCCTAACCATAATGTACTTCATCATAAGCTCTTTCTCCTTCAATAGCATTCAAAATCATGTTAGTACTTACATATGTTTGAATACCTAGTATATTTTAATATTATAAAATGAAAGCATGCATCATTATGTTATAAACACAGAACTTACTTTTCTATATATTCTTTATATATTAATTAAAACCACAATCACTAAGTATTTCCTTAAATATAAATAAATACAAATTTCTTAGTCCCTCTCTATAGTCTTTATGTATTTTTTATAGTTCTATAGATAATCTTAATTTCACTGAATATAAGGATTCTTGTTTTTCTCACGGACATATATTCCCAATAAATAAATAGTGCCAGGCACATATGTGCGGCTCAAGTAATATTTGTGGAATCTCTACATAGCAGCAATGTTATGCCAGAGGCAGAAAATGAAATCTTAGTCAATTCTAAACAAATTCAGGTATTTGAGGTTTAAACCTTGCTAATTTAGGATTCCCAGCATTTTTCTTATTCTTTTTATTTAAATTATAGGGGCCTATGCAATAGAGGGAAAGTGGTATGAGAGGAGGCCCTTTGTTTATTTGTAATTCACCTCTTTATGAATCATTGTACTCTCATGATTATTCTTAACTGGATCTGCCAAGATGTTCAGTCTGTCTCAAAAATCCTGTGAGATGGTCTGCAGAATTGGTCTGTGCACTCTGTGCCCACTCATCGGTACTTGAGACCTCCCTGAATTTCCCATCCTTGTCTTAGTCATCCAATTGCCTCCCTTGGAGTTATGAAAACCTTTGTGACCTCTACTGTGAGGCTTATGAAGATTCAACCACAAGAGCCCCTGCCTAATGCGTGTCAGTAGCTAAGAACTGCATATGCTCTCTCTACTGAAACTTCTCACCTCCAATCTTGGCTGTCTCTCTCTTCAGACTGTGGATCATTTCCCTCCCTCTACTGTCTCCAACCTGTAGTTTCAGAGTTAGTTCCTAAAGTTGTGAGTCATACCATTAGGTACTCTCTCCTGGATCCTGAGCCCATTTGTATCCATAACTTGAACCGGAAGGAAGAGGAAATGAAGTCCTGGCATGGAGGTCTGCTGAGTCAAATGGCATTTTTTTCTTCCACCGATTTTTTTTTCTTCATTGATGATTTGCTATAGTCCCAATGTTATTACTTCAGTATAGAGGCCTGCCATTGTTTCTTATTAAAAATTATAGATAGAACACAATAAGCATCTCTTTGTCCGATGGCTGGACAGAAGATAGGCAAACCAAAAACAAACAAAAAGCAGAAGTGAGAACGCAGCCTGGTTAGCCTGCAAACTCACCATGAAAGATTCGGAGGAGATCATATGCCCTCAACCGTGGATCCAGCCACTGAAACACCACTCTAGTCTCCTTCATGCCCTTCAGGCCTGTGGTCTTGTGCCCTTATGCTGAACCCAGAGAAGTTTAATAATACCTAATTGCAAAATTTCTCATGCTCTGCATGTACTTATTTCATAATCCCCTTTTAGCAAACTAGTTCCTTCTGTAATACAAGATCATAGGGCTAGTAGTTGGAAAAGAAAGGATTCAAACCTCTTGACCCTTAAGTCTATGTTTCCAACTTCTAAGCCAAATAGCCTCCATCTAAAGGTCAGTATCTACTGATTTTCAGAGGTTCCTATGCTCCATAAATCTCTCCTGGTCCAGCCCCATGTAGTGCCAGCACAGGTACTGGCCCTGATTTTACACCTTATGAAATCCCAGAAAGAGCTTATCAGGACCCTGATTATTCGAATGCAACCTGAACTTTTTTACAGCTACTATTCCTCCCAACTGTACATTCCATTGCTCACAGTATTTAAGTACCAATCAGAATTAAAATGGATACCATTGTACCTCCTCAGACATGACGTCCCTCTCCAGAGACACTCCTCTAGAAAATTTCACTAGCTTCTATTTCACAGTGGTTTCTTCCTTGCGGTGATTCTGCACTTGCCAACTTAACTAAGTTAGAACTGTATTTCGATAATCCCTTTCCTCCTATAGCTCCTGGCTAGGATTGGTGGCATGATATTTTTGTGTGAGGTTTGGAAGGAACAACGAAAGTATCAGCCATGTGCATTCTCTGAAGACCAATGTAGGGTCAGGCTGTGCTGCAGCTCTTCTGTATCATCTCGGACCTCACAGCCCATCTTGTTGGCAAGCAGCAGCACCTAACTGCAACTCTTTCAGCTCCAACCTAATCTTCTTCAGTCTTCTCTGATTCCTAGGCCAGGTATGTATTTGTAACGTAACAAGGGATGCCAGCTTTTCCTGCAGGTCAACATTATCACTGAAGTGGGAAACTTGAGGGCACTGAAAGGTCAACATGGATTCCAGTTTGCATACGGATTCTAGTTTGTCCTGGCTCCCTCCTGCTTCACATCCATCTTTTCTTCCCAAATGCCTATCCTGTGAACTTCAGGCCAAGCGCCAGAAGCAGAAAGGACAACCACATGTAAAGTGTTTAACTAACAACCATGATTGTGGAAGGTCAAATCCCTATTATACATTTCTCATTCTGTATCATGTCTATGGGTTCTGCTTCCCTGATCAAACCCTGAACGACATACTCCTCTCCCCTCTTTGGACAAATGTTTAGCATGTGTGCTCTCTCTCTTTTTGTATGTACAAAAATACCTGTAAAAGGTTTGGTATATAGTTTATACCAATAGGCACTCATTGTTTTATTAAACTGACCTAAAAGACCTGAAAGGTGTATACGTATTAATGCTTTACACAGTTTTAAAATTATTAATAAATGCCGTCAAGAAGAAAGAAGGATAAAGAGACATTTGAGTGGACTTTAGGTATATGAGTAAAACATGATTGTTAAAGAAAGCCTCCATGCTCGGAGAGGAGGAATCCTAGAGTCCCATCATAATGGTGTCATTAGAGAGACTTCAGAAGAGTACTTCTCTAATTTTAAACAACCACTAGACATTTGATGGGCATACAAAACAGCAAATTCAGGAGTATAAAACCTCTATTTTTTTAAGATTTTATTTATTTATTTGAGAGAGAGAGAGCACAAGCAGGGGATAGGGGCAGAGGGAGAAGCAGACTCTCCACTGAGCAGAGAGCCCAACATGACGCGGGGCTCAATCCCAGGACCCTGAGATCATGATCTGAACTGAAGGCAGATGCTTAACTAACTGAGCCACCCTGGCATCCCTAAAATCTATTTTTTTAAAGAATAAAAATAAAGTGCATTTAAAATTAATAACAATTACCAGTAATGGTAATAACAAAAGTGGTCTCACATAAAGGAGTAGGATAAAATCGTGTAACATCATTCCTCATGAGTCCGTATTCTACCAAATGGCAAATAGCCGTAGGTGAATGTCCACACCTGATGGGTTTTGTTTCTTAACACTTCCTTCTATTAAATTAGAAAACCCTAATGCCCAACAATTCAGCATAAATTTTTGATGGTTCTATTATAGTTCTGGGTATTATGATGGAAAATAAACTTAAAAAGGCCTGAAAATAACAGTGATTTCTCACTGAAGAAAACTTGTGCTACATACAGCAGCTGATTTGATGAGCATTATTACAATTAAGAAGAAGTTAGCCTGGAAAGGATTTTTCATCTTCTGTTGTACAGAATTCAGATGTTATTTTCAGATATGTGCAGTAAAGTTTCTGAAGAGCAAAGAGAATATTTATGTGACAGGAGTCAAACCCCAATAATATAATTTTCTTTACTCTTTAGAAACTTTATTATGTATACTTTTTTAAGATTTATTCATTTGAGAGAGATGGGGAGAGAGAGAGAGAGCACGAGCAGGCAGGGACAAAGGGAAAGGGAGAAGCAGACTCCCTGCTGAGCAGGGAACCCATGTGGGGCTCAATCCCAGGACCTTGAGATCATGACCTCAGAGAAGGTAAAGGCAGATGCTTAACTGACTGAGCCATCCAGGTACTCCTATGACATATATTTTTAAAGATAGCATAATATACTAATGGATTATAATATAGTCTTAAAAGCTATCTTTAAAGTCATGGTATATTTAACAAGGCAAATTCTAGTAGTTTTGCTCTGAAGAAGTAAATTCAGGCTGTCCATATTCTAAATATATCACCAAGACACACTAGTATGTCAGTTAAAATCATAGATGTCATCGTGCTTTTAAAAAGAAAGACAATTATCATATGATTTCTCTCATCTATGGAACATAAGAACTAGGAAGATCGGTAGGGGAAGAAAGGGATAAAGAAAGGGGGGGTAATCAGAAGGGGGAATGAAACATGAGAGACTATGGACTATGAGAAACAAACTGAGGGCTTCAGAGGGGAGGGGGTGGGGGAATGGGATAGGCTGGTGATGGGTAGTAAGGAGGGCACGTATTGCATGGTGCACTGGGTGTTATACGCAACTAATGAATCATCGAACTTCACATCAGAAACCAGGAATGTACTGTATGGTGACTAACATAATATAATAAAAAAAATTAAAATAAAAAAAATTTTAATTCCAGTATAGTTAACATACAGTGTTATATTAGTTGCAGGCGTACAGTATAGTGATATGACAATTCTATACATTACTCAGTACTTATCACAAGTGTGCTCTTAATCCCCTTCACCTATTTCACCCATCCCCCCAGCCACCTCCCCTCTGGTAACCATCAGTTTGTGCTCTATAGTTAAGAGCCTGTTTTCTTTGTTTCTTAAATTCCACATGAAGTGAAATCATATGGTATTTGTCTTCATCATGATTTTTTAAAATCTATTTCCAGCTCAGAAATTATATGAGAATCTTTTCTCTTTGAAGCCAGGAAACTTTAGTCACTGCAAATTTCTCTACACAGTGTTCTGAAAAGACATATAATCAGTGTCCGTGAGTTAATAATATTCACTATTTTCAGAGCTATCATTCACGCTGAACACATCACAGGTACGGTGTTTGCCATCAGTTATCAGGAAGTAGGTCATGTGTAGAGTCTCATTCAGATGCAAACACTTACATTTTAGAAGGAACATTTTGCTTTAGAACTCACAGCTAAAGATGTTCCACAAAGTGTTGACCCTACCCCATGATCTTGATGAGCCTTATCCAGTCTACACTGCAGCTCATAAATCAATAACTTAGCAAAATAACAAAAACTATCTTGCCTCTTGATTTACAGTGATATAGTGATGAAATGTTTAATACTTCTCTATCACATACATGTATATATGAAAAATATGAACTTAACAGCAACTTAATTCAACTGTATAAAATTGAATATTTCTCATCCTATCCTCAGTTGATATTATTCTTCTCCAGTGAATATTATTAATATTGTGAAACATCCAACAGTGACATTTAGTATAGGACTTTTCTCAATAGCCAGATTCCTGCTTTTCTTCTAAGATTATCAGTCCTGAACTGCTGGTTCAAGTAGCTTCTCAGCAATCTAGGATATGTATTAATGAATGAATTTTTAAACTAAATAATTACCCTTCACATCTTGTTTAAATGTTGTTATTCTGCCACTCCAAAGTGCAATGTTGTTATTTAGAGATAAAATTAAGTCATTTTCTGTGATATACCTCACTTTTTACACATACAAGACAAAATTCATGATCTACCAGAAGTCACATGTAGAAAATAACAGTTTAATTTTTGTTAATTGAATATAGTTGACACACAATGTTACATTAGTGTCAGGTGTATGACATAGTGACTCAACATCTCTATGTTATGCTATGCTCACTACAAATGTAGCTACCATCTGTCACCATCTAACGCTATTACAAGATCATTGATTATATTCCCTATGCTGTGGCTTTTATTTCTGTGAGTTATTCATTCCATAACTGGCAGTCTGTGTCTCCCACTTCCCTTCATCTGTTTTGCCCACACCCCCATAACCTTCCATTCTGGCAACCATCAGTTTGTTCTCTGTATCTATAAGTCTGATTTTGCTTTGCTTAGAAAACGACCATATCAACGACTTTTCAGTTTCACAAAGAAATTATATTTCACATTATGGGTGAATAACTACTGCCTTCCAGGCCAATAAAATCTAGTAATTTATTCATTTATTCATTTTCACTGTTTCCTTTTCAATTACATGTGTGAAATTATCACCCATATAGTTACTTGTACTAGTGTTGGGAGACAATTCCCCTTAGGTTTCTCAAATTTCTGCATGTTCCTCTGAACAAAGACATGAATAGTTTTTGTGGTGGGCTGCCTTTTCATGGATGCTTGCATTGGAGCCTCAATCAATTCTGATCAACAACTGGGTCCTGTTACCTCTCAACTTCACATCTTCTAGGGATGAAATGTTCAATATGGTATCCAAACTCACATGTCTGATGCCTAAACTGGTTCTCTGAAACACCTGGAACTAGCCACACACTCTGTCTCCTTGAGGCCTCTTCACATATCTACCTTGAGCCTCTTTGCAGCATGGACTTCTTCATGGCATAGTGATCTCAGGTTAATCAGCTTTCTTACTTAGTGGTCATTTCCTGCTTATGTCCACCTCAAGCAAATATCCCAAGAGGTCAGGTTGGAGACTGTAAGACTCTCATGACCTAATCTTGAAAGTCCCAGAACCCTGGAAATCCATGACTTCCTACTCATCAAATAAGTGACTAAGGCCATTCTAGATACGCATGAAAGGGACTTAGTCCCCACGTCTTAATGGGGGAAAAGCAAAAAATCTGTAGCCATGGTTATTTTACCACACCATACATACATCCCTGAAACTTAAAAATTACTTTAGTATTATTAAAATGATTATGATTTAGGTTTGGCATTCCAAAGCCTTCTTTAAATATTGGTAATGTTTACTCATTTATTTTCATAAAAACTAACCTTGGCTCCCTCAATAAATTCTTAAACTTAGTAAGTCAACCGAAACCTCTGATGTAATTTCCATATAAGTAAATTGATATTATAGAAATAGCTGTGCTATCTTTAACATTTTTCTAGAGGGAATCCTAGAAAATAGCATTTCTGATATTTCCCATGCAAATTTTCAATGTAATAATCCACACTGGTGCCAATAAAAACCAGCCATAGTGGAAACACACTTGGGAAGAAAACTGATAAAAGTGATAAAAATGCAAAGTTAAAGTTGTCTTGCTGACTTCAGAACTTTAGCAAAGCAGAATGAAGCCAAAGGAAAAATGGCTTAAAACTTAACTCCTATGGATGGTAAAGGACATGAAAAGTTGATGAGAAATGGGAATTAAAAACCTAATTAGAAATTCTACAATGCCAATCAATTGAAAGTATTTAAGAAAAATAGCAAATGGAAAATTTTTGTTAAAACTATAAACTTTATAAAAAGGAATGTAAGAATGAAAGTATAAAATCCCTTTATATAAGTAAAAATATGATTTATAGATAAAAATATGCAAATTACCCTAGACATATATAATGTACAGATTGTAGTCTCAGTTCTAGTTTTAATATACTATCATAATGAGCACAGGCAAATCAAAACTTCTTCTCTTTGTATATATATTATATAATATATATTAAAATCCCTATATAATGCCATATATAGATACATATGCATTATCTATATATACATATATGTGTAGATATGTTGTACATATAATGTATATGTACCATATATAATACATTGTATATGTATGTGTACATATGTGTACACTCTGTTATAGATATACACACAGTATATATACAGTGTATGTATATCCATTTTAATCTCTGTAATATGAAACATGCATATACACATATATGTATGCATACACACATTTACACATACATACATAACATCCAATATATATAAGATACAAATAGATATAAGATACACAATTAGTGTATAACATATAATTTATATATAGATAGCTTATAGATAACATAATTAGGTCAATTACTCTATACTTGTTTGTGTGATAAAAATTACAAAGATTACAAGTAGATATATGCTGAAAAGTTTATCTCCCTCCTTCCCTAGTTATCTGTTCTAATTCCCAGAGTAGCCCAGGAATAATAGTTTCTTATATGTCTTCTCAGAAAGTTCTGTTTGCCTATGGACTATGAGAAACAAACTGAGGGCCTCAGAGGGGAGGGGGGTGGGGGAATGGGATAGACCGGTGATGAGTAGTAAGGAGGGCACGTATTGCATGGTGCACTGGGTGTTATATGCAACTAATGAATCATCGAGCCTTACATCGGAAACCGGGGATGTACTGTATGGTGACTAACATGATATAATAAAAAATCATTAAAAAAAAAAAAAAAAGAAAGTTCTGTTTGCATGCAAGCCCATACACACACACACACACACACACACACACACACGCACACGCACACTCATACATATCTATATATATGAGGAAAATGTGGAGCATGTTTTCCATATCACCATGAATAGATTATATTCTTTTCAGGATTTGTTTTCATAATTTAATTATTTGCCTATAATAATATATATATTTTATGAAATGCCACTATAATTCTTTTTCCCAATTTTCCATGGAGTTATTTAACCTTTTAAAATTAATCATAAGAGTACTTCATGTATTTTATATGTATAATAAATGTGATTTTTTCGATTTTTTGTCTTTCATTTTCATATTTTAAAAAATTTTGCTGCAATAGCTTTTTTAAACTATGTATATGATTTTATCTTTTTTTAATTTGAGTATTCCAAATGCCATATTATACTTGCACCGTTTGATTCCTAGGAGCCCTTAGCTCTATTTTTAAAAACAGTGACCTACCACTTCTGACCTTAGAAGAGAGAACTACAGAGTGACTCTTCCTGAAGTCACAGAGAGAAATGTAACACATGAAAATCCAGGAAACAAAATTCATCCTAAAGCTCTTCTAAAAGCATGAGCATTTAGCATCTTGTCTTAGCTCTAACTCTTGCACTTCAGTTCATTTTGGTGGTACTAACAGAAAATTTATGTTTATTGTGAACTTCATGCTCTTATCTGTGGTTTAGACACAGCTTCCTATTTCAGTCAATAAATCAGTAAAAATACTATCGACTTGGAGATGTGTCTAGCAGTGTTCTAGGTATGCAAATGGTGACAAGAAAAACCGAAGACATAGCTTTTATGTATTTAAAGTATAAATGCTAGTTTGGGGGAACAGATTATACACAGTAAACACCTGGAGAATAATAATCAAGTGAATCTGAGTCCAATTATAAATTTTAAATAATGGGATTTATCTATGAGGATAAATACAGATGGAGAGAATAACTTAGTATAATATATATATATTTTATATATATATTAGTATATATATATTAGTGTATATATATATCCCATATTAATGTGGTAAGTACATTAACATACTTATATGCTGTAGATAGGAATAAAAAGTTTGAAAGTAATGGAAATTTTTTTAAAAAATTAAAAAGAATGCGAAAACTAACCTTTCTGGATTAAAGATCTTGTGTTGAAGAAAAATGAGAATTAAGATGGAGGTTAGGAAGAGTCTTAATTTCTACAGAAGGAAAGAAAGAGCCACAATATGTTTTCCAGACATTGCATGATAAATTTCAGAGATATTTCTTATCATTTAATGTGACATAAACTGGAGGGGGAGATAGAAGAAGTGAAATCTGTTGTGGCAGTGACTTCTGTGCCTTAGATGACAAATATCACATATGAATCAGTGATGGTAGAAATGGGGTAATATAGTAAATCCTAAGTCATTTAAAATGATTTGGGAATGAGTCAAAGGCTAAAGCCTAGCAGCAGCATGGCTTAATCTGTATACTGTGTATTGAGAAGAATGTTAATTGAGAATAGGATGCAATTTTAGGAAATAAACATTGTACTTATTATGTCTTAGAATGGAGGAATATTGCTTTCCTTTTTGTCTTAATGCACTTCTACTTCTGACAATTTTAAATTGGAATGTGGTTTAAATCACTGAGTAAAATTTGCATTTGATTAGAATGGTGGGCTTTCTCCTCCACATCCTTTCTAGGTTGAAAAAAATTCTACTGTAGACTGTCTCAGATGATCAGAAATCAGCAGAATTTATCTCTTAAATATTAGTATAAAAGCATTTTTAGACCATTTCTTTATCTAAATTAAGTCAGAAGTATCTTTTGGGAAATCTTCTTAAGTCCCTCCCAAGATTTTAAGTCTTTTCTTAGGGTGTCTTTTGAACAAAAACACTTATTTTTCTCTTTTATTGATCGTATTATTAAAAAAAGTGTGAGAAATAACAATTTACTAAACATTTGCCTTCCTACATCCGAAGTACTGTTCATGAAAACATGGGAAAAATTATTTAGCAACATAGTCTTTCCCTGAAAACCTTGTTCCCAATGTTACTCTTTATGGAAAAGTATGCTTGTTTGCCAGGGGCCTCAATGTCCATCTTAAAGTTAGGCGTAGTCTCACAATACTTTTACTTTCTATCATTCAAAAATGTTCCATAATCATTTATTTCTAGGCATGACATGGCTATAAAGAAACAAAAATTATAATTCTAACTTCGAGACCCTATTAAATATTCAACCACTATATCCTTGTACTCTAATGGAACTTCAAAGTCACCTTAACTGCCCATTTTGGTAAGTATTCTAATTGGTAGAAATTTCACCCTTACAACTGAATAATATTGATAGAGTTATTTCTAAGAGTTTTAAAAGAAAAATTAAGTTGATATTATGTTTTCACATATAAACTTGGATGTGTAATTTTTGTGTATGTCAACAATTCTAGGATGACTGTCTCGCTTTGCCTGGGAAGGAAGGAATTTCTGAGACATAGCACTTTATTTTATTTACTTTTAAGATTTTATTTATTTATTTGAGAGAGAGAGAGGGCGGGGGAAAGAGAGAGAGAGCACGACCAGGGTGGGGGCCTGGGGAGAAGCAGACTCTCCGCTGAGCAGGGAGACCCACACGGGGCTTGATCCCAGGACTCCGGGATCATGACCTGAGCTGAAGGGAGATACTTAACCCACTGAGCCACCCAGGTGCCCCTGGGACTTTATTTTAAAACCGAGTTGGTTGCCCTATCAGACTGGTCTACTTTATGGGTGTTATTTCTGTATATTCTGCTTACGTGCTAGAGATAGTGAATGCTGGTAACATTACTCTCCTGCTTTCATGCTTTACTTTTTATCTAAGAATCATACTTCCTTTCAATGAACACTACAAATCTCTATATTAACAGGTATTTTTCTTTTTAGGAATGTTATAGGGAAAGATGAAAGCTCATAACTCTTGTAGACCTTGGAAGTTAATACCTAGCACTTGCTAGTCACATCCATGAAGAGTACAGACAAATCGACAGCTCTTCCCTTCTGTAGCCTTACCTTATGGAATAAGCAAGAAAAATACATTTCTTAAATGAGGTTAAAATCTCGTGTTGGGAAGCATATGTCAGGGTTTATTTCTTTAAAGTGTTAAAAGCCATCAGTATGGAAGGGAAATAGTTTTTATGAATAATTTGTGTTCATTACATCTAAATGTACTTGATCAAAACTGTAACATTAGAAAGCTCATGGAATCCTCAGCATGAATTTTAATTGAGATCTTCCTGACAGGTTAAAAAGTGTAAATATCAGCAAAAAAAACTTCACCTGTACCAAATGTATCAATTCATATATTTAGACTCTTTAATAACCCTCCAGTGTTGTTCAATATTATGATTCCAATACTAGCTAAAAACCATGTTTGGATGCTGTGCTGGTATTTAAAAAACAGAAAATTATAGAAATTCACATTTCAAGTGACTCATTAAGATAATCTAAACTACAAAATCAGTATTTCCAAGCTCTGAGGATATTAGTGATGCATACATAATACAGTCAGTACACATGCCTTTATCATACAGTTAACTACAACTGAATTCAAACCTAATAGAGCACAAAAAGTACAAAATATTGTAGAGAAATAGATGATCAAACATCATCATAATCTATCAAATACACTCACACAACACTAGTTATATCATACCATTTTCTTCTTCAAATAGTATTTTCTCCCATTTTCTGTCACTAAAAATTAAAGCCCAAGACCTTTAGCTTTGTATAAAAGTCTAACCTGTATATCTTCCTCTGTTCTACTTCCAAAAATTTTTCTGGATTATTCTATGCACAGTCTACCTTACTACCTATAGATCTGGGTTTTCAATGTCCCTACATATATTGAGCAACTCCATTCTTCTCTGCTTCTTTTAGCCAAATATCAAGGTGTGGCTCAAATCACTTTCTCAATAAACATTTCTGTAACTATTTCATGTGAAGTTCTCTCTTCTTCTTTTGTCTTCTGATATCATGTAACATATAGTCTACACTTGAATAATCTATACTTTGAAAGGATATCTGTGCTATATTCTTTTTTGTTATCAGTAAAAGCCCACAGTAGATATTCACTAAATATTGATGAATTAAATAACTCACCTGGAAACACAACTAAAAAGTGGCAATAAGAAATTATTATTGATAAATGATCTGGTAGAGTTGTTTTCAATTGTTCAAAGTAAATGTATGATGCATGGAAACTTTTGATATATTTCTGCAGATCTGGCAGAAGAGTGAAGGTGACATTTTCTACCCTTCAATGTAGAGCAATTTAATTTGCTGTATTCAATATAGAGATGATTTCTGAAAATAATACAGATTTCCATCTCATTAGAAATCATTTTCCTTTATTTCTATTCATAGTACTGCTAAATATAAGTTGGAAATTGAACAAATGACTGTTTACTGAAAAATTCTGTGAAATTATAAAAAAAGTAAAAACAGTATTTATTTCCACCAACTGATGAAGTATCCTATATATTATGAGATATTCATAGAATATCATTTGTGGTGTGCCTGGGTGGCTCAGTCAATTAAGCATCTGCCCTAGGCTAAGGTCATGATCCCAGGATCCCGGGGATTGAGACTGGCATCATGCACCATGCTCCCTGCTCAGCAGGGAGTCTGCTTCTCCCTCTGACTCTCCCTCCAGCTTGTGCTTGCACTCTCTCTCTTTCTCTCTCAAATAAATAACTAAATAAATAATCTTAAAAAAAAAGGAATATCACTAGTTAGTGAAAACCAATTACTATATGTACTAACATATTTCAAAATTTTAATGTTGAGTGAAAAGTACATTATAAAGTGATAGGTATGGTATATAAATTTAAAAAAAACATAAGAAGTGTTTTCTTCCCCTCAAGTTTTTATTTAAATTCCAGCTAGTTAACATATAGTGAAATATTAGTAGCAGGTGTAGAATTTAGGGATTTGCCACTTACATACAACATCCGGTGCTCATCACAAGTGCCCTCCTTAACACTCACTACCCATTTAGTTCATCCATCACTCCCCACCCCGCCACCCCTCGTCCAGTAACCATCAGTTTGTTCTCTACAGTCAAGAGTCTGTTATTACAATTCTTTTAGATATCTCTATAGAAGTATCTAAATTAGAAAGCATGAAATTAATTCATCTTTTAAGAGACAAAATAATGTGAATAATTGAGAAGGGAAAAGGGCTAATTTAATTTTTGTGTAATATTTTAAATTTATTTTTTATTTTTATTTGACACAACTAATATTTATTAATTTTGGAGAAAGCTTATGTATGTTTCCTGTTATTCTCTGAACATTTCAATATTTTTACATTATTCAAAATAAAAAATATAATATTTAACTCCTCAAAAAATACATTGAGAAAATCCTCATTTATCTCAAACACCAACCCTTTATATTTGTTTTTTAATATTTATTTAACTATTTTAGAGAGAAAAAGAGAGAGCGAGCGAGTGGGGGGAGGGGCGAAAGAAGGGGGAGAGAGAAAATCTCAAGCAGACTCTGTGCCGAGGTGGAGCCCAACCTGGGGCTCAATCCCGTGACCCCGAGATCATGACCCAAGCCAAAACCAAGAGTCAGATGCTCAACCAACTGAGCCACCCAGGTGCCCCCTAACCCTTTATATTTGTATGATAGGTGTTAAGTTAGGTGATTTTCCAAAGTTAACATGAGTAAAAGATACACCCTGCCTAACAAGCCAGAAGGTTTGGCTCCTATTCTAATGCTTTAATTAAATCAGGCTTAAACATTTGATATGTGTTTTATATTATCTGTTTATAAATTTGTCTTTATCATAGTCACTGGAAACCTGGCAAAAACAGTGTTGGTTGAAAACTCCATCCTAATAGAGTCTTTGGAGAAGTAAGAAGCAGGTTGGTGTTAGCTATGTAAATAGACAACAGAGTAAATGGGAAAACCCTTCAGGTATTTTGTATCAGTTTTTCTATCAAAGAAAATGTTGGTCAACTAGAAAAGTAAGCAAACATTGCTGAGAAAAAATCGAAGCTGAAGATTGATGATGAGGTAATAAGAAAGCTCCTAGTTATTATAAATTAGCTCAAAGATCTCATGTGCGGTAAGAGTATTTATACGTGAGATCACAGAACTTATCCTGCTAATGTTAATGATATATATGTATAGGTATATAGATATAGATATAAATATAATGGTATATAATATATGAATCTATTATGTTATATAAGTACATATGTATGTATATAATTATAAAATATATATGCATACATATATATGTATATGAAAAGAGAGAATGACATTGGAGCGGGGTGAAATAATAATGGATATTAATTGACATTTTGCATATTTTTTCAGTTAATCCTCTCAACAAAGGAGGAAAACAAGCACAAAATGGTTTAAATGACTCAACTTCACACAACCTTTGAGCAATAGAGATGGAACTCAAGCTCAGGCAGCTTGATTTCAGAGCTCAAGTTCTCTAGCAACCTCTCTTCCTGTCTTCAAAAGGTCTATTCTGAAAAGCACTTAGAGTAATGTCTGGCAAATGCTGAATTGACTGTCACACAGATGATCTGTGGGTTCTTAGAGTATTAATTCATATGACAGACCTAGCAACTATGGAAAGTTCTGCCTCGCCCGAATAAACACTTACAAAAGCTGGACACACCGTAAAAATCCTTAGCCTGTACAGTCTAGGGAATAAAGCAGATACCCTTCATCACAATACTTATAATGAACATTTGCTTCCGTACTGGTCAAGTGTAGCATCCGTTGATTTCCTAATCAACCACAGTGAAACCTAATAATTGTGATGTTGCCATAAACATCACCAGCAAGCATCCCTCTCGTGAGATGAATTTCCTGGAAGGTCATCATTACAGTTAAGTAGAAAACCATCGTCAACTGAATTTGGGGAGCTATATAAACTGGGTTTGGTACAATTTCCAACAAGCCAGCATGGAAAGTTTAAGTTCATGCTGGACAATATAAGCATATGAGATCATTCTACGAGAACCTAAAACTGGAGTTTGAGTATCAAGAAAAATGTTGTAATCTAGGAACTATGGGAAGAAGATGTCTGAACCCTTAAAGCTAGTAGTCTCCAAAGATTTTTGTCAGTGAAAATTGGCCCGGAAAAATTGCTAAGTGGCTGAGGAAAACTAAGGAAGTCTGTGGAAGCAGCAAGGGTTGTGAATAAAAAAAAGAAGCAAAACTCACTTATGAGTAATAAAAATCTTAGGCTAGTGTCTAAATTTATACTCTCTTCAGAATTCCCTTGGAGGCAAACAGAAAATTGTTCTGTATGTCATTTCCACAGTTCAGTGTATATGTGGGAATAAAGAAAAGGAACTGAAAAGACCTGAAGATAAGTTCATATTCCAACTTTTGATCACAGAGGATGACAAACTAACACAAAGAAGAAAGGCAACAGGTATAAGAAACAGATTATTGGAATCACTGTAATACTAGAACAGTATTTAAAATGTAATATGATGGTTAAACACCTAAGTAGATAAGAAAATGAATAAAAATATTCTAAAAAAACTAAGCAATAGAGTTACTAAACTCTTAAAACTTACAGATTTCCCATTTCCATTCAGTGAAGCAAATGCTGAACTGAAAAATAATGCTTTCTCCCACCCTCACAACAAAAATGCACAAAAAACTCAAAATGCACATTTTTTTCTTAAAATCATCAGAGAAAGGAAGTCACAGGGCAACCAGCTAATGTAATATCTGGGGGAAATAGGTATCTTCAGAGAAATGCAGCGTATGAGCTCTTGCTTCCCTGGGGCAGATATCAGACAACAATGAAAGAACTCAGCAAGACTAGTTAACAAATTGGTAGCATGCAGATGGATTGGCTGGTCTGGTGGTAAGCGTGGTGACTACAGATAGAGAAGTTCACACTATCTTTCATCTTTTAGGCTTTTTCTAAATAAACTCCACCCAGGTGCTCACAGGAAACTGAGTCCTGAGAAAATATCCACCTTGGGACAGAAATGAGAAGGGAAAAAGTAGTTGTTGCAGTAGGGGCATAAATGTCCATATTAGATGGAACACTGGGGAGGCTATATTAACGTCAGTTAGAATAGATGTCAGAACAAGGAATATCATTAGGGATAAAAAGGGACATAATGATAAAATGGTCAATCCTCCAAGAAGACATAAAATCCAAACAGAATGAGTGGGAGGAGGGGCAAAGGGAGAAGCAGGCTCCCCACTGAGCAGAGAGCCCGATGTGGGACTCGATCCCAAGACTGGGATCCTGACCTGAGCCAAGGGCAGATGCTTAACCAACTGAGCCACCCAGGTGCTGGGAACTTTTTCTTTTAAATATATATAAACAAGTTGATTCTAAAATTTACAGAGAAAGACAAAGGAATTAGAATAATCAAAATAACTGTAAAAAAGAAGTAAATTTAGAAATCTCAAAATAGTGGCTGTCAAGACTTACTATAAAGTTACAGTAATCAAGACAGGATGATATTGGCTAAAGGACAGACACATAGATCAATGGAACAGAATAGAGAGCCCAGAAATAGACCCATATTAATACAATCAACTGTCATTTTAGACTACTTTATTGATGTATGATTTCCATCAACTGACTTTTTGAGAAAACTACTTCAATACAGAAAAGATAGTCTTCTCAACAACTGGAGCTTGAGCAATTGGATGTTCGTATGTACAAAAATAAACCCAAACCCATGCTTCAAACCTTATAAAGTCGAACTGAAATGGATCATAGACCAAATGTAAAAAATAAAACTATACAACTTACAGATAAAAATACAAGGAAAACTTGTATAAGCTTGGTTTTGGTCAAGAATATTAAATAAGACAATAAAACATGATCCATAAAAATTAATCTTATAAAAATTAAAATATTTTGCTTTACTAAAGACTGTTAGAGTAGTGCAAAGACAAGACACAACTGGGAAAAACAATAAAAATCAACTTCTGACAAAGAGAAATGAAACTTATGTTCACACAAAAACTGCATATAAATATTTATAGCAGCTTTATCTATAATTACCAAAAATGATAATAAGGATGCTCTTTCCCTGTGAACGGATAAACAAAGTATGTGAGATATTGTTCACAACATAATGCTAATCAGAAAAATAAAGGGAAAAACTATTGATTCGCACAATATGATGAATCTGAAACAATTTTGCTAAGTGAAAGAGGCCAGATCCAAAAATCTACATGAGGGTTTCTCAATTTTGGCACTACTGACATATTGGGCCAGCTAATTCTTTGTGCACTGTGCGATATTTAGCAATATCTCTGACCTCTACCCACTAGAGGCCAGCAGTACCACCCCCCACCAGTCTTAACAGCAAAAACATCTCCAGACATTGCCAAATGTCCGTGTGGACACAAAACTGTCTCTCACTGAGAATCACTCATCTACACTTTATATAAATTCATATGACAGCTTTGGAAAAGGCAAAACTATAAAGACATAAAACAGATCAATAGCTTCCAGAGACTGGAGGAGAAAGTAGTTAACTATAAGGGAATTTTGAGGGAGACTATTCTGGGACTGTTTTGTATCATAACTATATTGGTGGATACAAGACTCCATGAATTTGTTGAAATCCATAAAGCTGTACACCACAAAGAGTGAATTTTACTCTATGTTAATAAAAAAAATAAGAGGAGCCCAAATCAAATATAAACTGTGATATATGAACCTAAATGTATTGCAAATGAGTAACATAACCACAATGAAGAGTGGGAAAGAAAAAACTAACTTGAGTTACTTTGGAAAACAGTATTTTGACCAGCATTATTTTAATACCAAAACAAAGGGAACAGCAGGCAAATATTATACTCTAGTTAGTAAATTTGTTTCTCAAATGCATAAGGGTTAGAAATTATGAAATTAATTTATGTATGTAATAGGGTTGAACAAATAAGTAAATGTATTACAGGAAATGCCAGCCTGGTGTCTCAATGTTAGAGAAAAAAATGTAAATATTGAAAGGGAAAAAGACTAGACAGAAACATGGTGTTGAATTGTAGGTGGAGGTATCATCATGAACTCACATTTATATATATATATATATACACACACACACACAGATATATATATATATATATACACACACAGATATTTAGATGAAAAATAATAGACATTTTTCTTTGCATGTGTACTTAATTTAAGCTTAGTCTGCTGAAAGTTCCTAGAAATAAGAACACCCCAGTAGTGACAAGTTCATGAAACATTCAGACGTTAGTGTTTAAACGGCATTTTCCAATAAAAAGAATTCAAGATTCCTAGAGAAGTATTTGATCCCAGGTCTAGGGAAGGAAAAACACAAAATTAATCTGGAGCATCTTATAGTTTCAAAAAGTAAGAAAGTACTCATAAGAAGGTGGTCAGCACTGAGTAATGTATGAAATTGTTGAATCAGTATGTTCTACACCTGAAACTAATATAACATTGTATGTTAATTATACTTCAATTTTTTTTTTTAAAGAGTAAGTGATTAAAAAAAATGGGGACACATTGAAAGGGCACAGAAGACCACATGAAAGAGCTCCAATGGTCAAACTGGAACAACCTGAGCAACAACATAAACAATGATGGTATTAGATTATAACCCATAGAATAATATAAATATCTATCTGTCCAGCTGATAAAAAAGAATAACTGAATAACTAAATACATGTAAGGAGAAGAGACAGCTCTTCCTTATAGAATAAATCTAATTAATAAATGTATAAAAAAGGAAGAAAATAAAAAATTTCCATTAAAATCCACTGTAGTAAGTTTTGGGGGCAAGATTTCATGCTAAAATTATGCAAACTTTTCAGTAGAAATAGGATATATGATATTTTTAAAGTGTCTCTGGAGGCAACGGAAACAAAAGCAAAAATGAACTATTGGGACTTCATCAAAATAAAAATCTTCTGCACAGTGAGGGAAACAATCAATAAAACTAAAAGGCAACCTACAGAATGGGAGAAGATATCTGTAAATGACATATCTGATAAAGGGTTAGTATCCAAAATCTATAAAGACCTTATGTTCAACACCCGAAAAACAAATAGCTCAGTTAAAAAATGGGCAGAAGACATAAACAGACATTTTTCCAAAAAAGACAGGCAGATGACCAACAGACACATGAAAATATGCTCAACATCACTCATCATCAGGGAGATACAAATCAAAGCCACAATGGGATATTACCTCACTCCTGTCAGAATGACTAAAATTAACAACACAGGAAACAACGATGTTGGTGAGGATGCGGAGAAAGGGGAGCCCTCCTACACTGTTGGTGGGAATGCAGACTGGTGCAGCCGCTCTGGAAAACAGTGTGGAGGTTCCTCAAAAGGTTAAATAGAATACCCTACATGCCAGCAAATAGCACTGCTAGGTATTTACCTAACAGATAAAAATACTGACTCAAGGGGATACATACACCCCGATGTTTATGGCAACGTTGTCAAGAATAGTCAAATTAATGGAAAGAGCCCAAATGTGCACCGACTGATGAATGGATAAAGAAGAGGTGGTATACATACAGTGGAATATTACTCAGCCATCAAAAGAATGAAATCTTCCCATTTGCAATGACATGGACAGAACTAGAGGGCATTATGTTAAGCCAACTAAGAGTCAGAGAAAGACAAATACCATATGATTTCACTCATATGTGGAATTTAAGAAACAAAACAGATGAACATAGGGAGAAAAAAAGAGAGAGTCAAACCATAAAAGAGACTCTTACTATAGAGAAAAATCTGAGGGTTACTAGAGGGGAAGAGGGTGGGGTGACGGGTTAAATAGGTGATGGGTTTAAAGGAGGGTACTTGTGATAAGCACTGGGTGTTGTATATATACCATAAATCACTAAATTCTACACCTGAAACTAAAAATACACTGTATGTTTACTAACTGGAATTTAAATAAAAACCTGAAACTAAAAATGAATAAATAAATAAAATGCCGGATTAACTTCCCCAAGATACTTACCAATATAGAGTGAAAAAACAGAAACTTTACAGTGTATAAACCTGGCATATACCACATCGAACAAGTGATCAAAGTTGATAATATCTAATATCACCAGATGATAATATCTAACATTCTGTACCCCCAATACAATACACAGAGAAGGACACTTGTGTGATATTCTTAACAAAAATGCATAACCTCAATCTAATCATGTAAAAACATCACACGTGATAAGGCTAAAAAGTACGTTTGCTCTAGAAAAAAATGGTGCACAGTAGTAATAACTTAGTCCAAGTGCATCATTTTTATTTGTACCCAGAAAACTGACAGTATGAACAACTGGCCTGATGACTCTGTGCATATGAATGGACCACTGGACTTAGCTGGTTAGCACTCCACTCAGGAGAGGAGGAAGATCGCACTTTCTCCTTTCATAACACGCTAGGAAAAAAATTACATAAAAAAACATTTTTTTCAGGCGTAGATGGGTACTTTTCTTTCTCCACATCCTTCTTTAAACTATCCTGCTTTTCTCCCCCCAAGATTACTCAGATGCATTTAAAAAACAAAACTGTGGGACTGCTGATGTCCACAACCTTTAAATGTCTCAGAGGCAGACAGAGAAGTCATTAACCATTAGAGAAAACCTCATTTCTTTTTGTACTGACTTCAGAAGGTGAACTGAAAGTTACCTTCAATTGAACATTCACTTTCAACATCAAGGCCCAGTGAAAGAATCTGAAACTGGATTTGGATATATTTAATTAGAGCTAAGTTCTTTCAAGGACTTTAGATCCTTCTGGTAAAGATCTAATAAAACTGTGTTACATTGAAGTGTTTGGATATTTTAAGCTTAATAAATAGCCTGCTCAATTATTAAGCCTTTCCCAGTCCCTTGAACCAGAATCAATAATCCCTTTATCCCCTGGGCTCATAACAACTATAGAATTTATATAGCATTTGTTATATTATAGCTTGTCCCCACCCTTTACTTAGTATATAAGCCTGATTTCATCTACTAGACTTTACATTTCTTAAGGTCATAATAGTCTTATGTAACTAAACCTTCACAATGCTTTGACTAATGCCTTGTGTATACTGGGGGACAGATAAAGTCCTATTGAATAAAATAGACTATGTTAGTAGTTTTATACCCTTTTGGCAAAGTAACTGATATCTCTGTCTCTGTACCTACACTTTAACCCTGACCTATATCTATATCTGTTTATCTACCTAGACATAAACACAGATAGAGACGTAGAAGTAGACACAGGGGCAACTCTGCACCTGAGTTATTTCTTGGCGTATAACTAAGATTGTGTCTACAGATACACAATCTCTAAATTTGTAACAAAGTTTCAGTGGTGCTGCCACAATCACAGGGAATAATTCAAGTTTAGAAAGGAATACAACAGTTATATCAAATGTTTATACAAAGCCATTGTTTCAGGGTAATTTTAAAATTAAAATTAGCAGAAACTCATTTATTTAATTATTCACAAACCAATTCACTGGATCTTTTTATAAGTCAAAGAATGAAATATTTAGTAGATGTGAGGACTTGAGGGAAAGGATTTCTATTTGGTTCTCTGATGTGTTCATAGATACAACAGGGGTGCCTGGAACATAGTGGGGCCTCAGTCAATACCCGAGAAATGAAGAAATATATGAACTCTAAGAAAAAGATATAAATCAGAAAACATTTTTCAACAAACCTTTTTTTTTTTTATTCTTTAATTAGTAGTTGCTATATGTTGCCTGTATGGATTCTTAGTCATAAGGGTTTCTTCCTGGATGTTTCCACAACTTCCAGAAGATATTCAATTTGACCCTACTCTAATCTTAGCAAAGAAACACAAAAGACGCTCATCTACAGGGAGGATCTGATCATTGCTTTTCTATTCAGAGGGGACAATTTTCCCTTTTTTAGAGACAAAAATGATTGACAGTGGTGACACCCAGTGATAACTTTTATTTTTCATTTGGGGGTTGTATGAGGTTTTTCTCTGAGCTCAACCACCATGCTCTGGTTTTTTATGACAAATATGAAGAGTATTACTTATAAAACTAAAGAACACCCCTACTATTTGCTCATCTTTTGTATAAATTATCTCAAGAACAGATAATACCCTGCCACATATTAGTTTGTATTTCTCTAAGTTCACAGATAAAGTAAATATGTCACAGTCCAAATGGCCAAAAAGTCCACTGGTCCTACTCAAACAGTACTGACCAAGAAACATTGCAATTTATACCAATTTTCTTTGCCTACCTTAAAACATCAGGGAAAAAAATCAATGTAGATATGCCAAATACAATGAAACACTTTTTAAATGCTACCAGTTACAAATCATGTTATATGAAGCACACAGTGCATACAAAGAAAAGCTTGTCATTCAAGAAACCTGATATTCAACCATAGCTTTGTCAAGTATTTCCTATTTAGTGCTGACCAGGAGAGAGCCTTCTTTTTTAATGTCACTTTGCTTATATGTAAAGAGAAAGAGTTTCATCCTCTCTAGAACCAATGACTAATACTAAAGATTATGTGGATCAATATTTTTCAGTAGAAAGTCACTCTAATGGCTTGTCACGAATCAGTATATACCATAGCATGAATTAGGTTTATCCTGTGTGGTAAAATATCTGAAGTAACATATATAATCCATGATATTGTGGTCAATTTTGTTAATCCACACCAACAAATAATTTTAAATGTTTACTATTTCTGATATTCTTTAATGGTTTGTCAACTACTTATGAGTACAATTTTACTTAATTCTAAGAGGAAAGCTGGACAACTCTGGTATGACCCCCACTCTACAGAGGCAGGAACTGAAAGTTCCAAGATGGTAAGCAACTTAGGTGTGCACAGAATATAGGGAATGGAGCCACTGGATCCCAGGTCCTATGAATCCTAGAGTTCTTTTCACTATAAACCATTGCCTCTGTTCAATATTTCAAATAGTACTTTTTTTTACAAAATGAGAAACTGTCTCATAGTCATACCAGCTCAATCCTTTTTCCCCCTAATTTTGGATTTGAAGAGCAGAAATACGGGGTTGTGATAATATCCGCATCCTGTCCTACCACCTTATCTGGCATTCTCCTTTAATCTTGACATCTTCAACCCCAGAAGTTCACACCAACTTATACAGCAATCAGTGGCAACAGTAATTGGGATTGAAACCTAGCATTTAGTTTTTCTCCAGAAATACCTTGACATTTAGGATTTAAAAAGAAAAAAAGTATAAAGCAAACTTCATATGTCTTTGAGTCAGTTCTGGAGGACAAATTAGGGTGACAGAAAGAAAACTGGATGGTAAGTCAGTTGATCTATATTTAAATTGCAATGTTACAACTTACAAGCTATCTCTAGATGAAGCTGTTATTATTTTAACTCAACTTCCTTATCTGTGAAATGAAGATAATTCCTACCACACAGGTTTTAGGCTTCTCTGCACAAATTTTTGAGAGGATGGTGGGTGTATACTGAAAAAGAAAGGAGGGAGGTCTTAACTAAACTAAGAAAACACTACATTATACTAAGTTAAATGAGTTTCTTTAATGAAGTCCTTCCTAGACTTAAATATGCAAATATGAATTATGAACTCTAACAAGGGGATATCACTGTATACAGCATTTCCTAAATATTTTGACCACAAAACACTTCTAGCCCTTCGATTTGGAAAAGTTGTGCTGCAGTTTATTGTCCCTGTAACTGATTGTAAGAAGACCAATACAAATAGGATTTAGAAGTATTTAAATGATAATACTTAAGCAAATTCTTGATTATCTATAGGGTAGAGGTACAGAAATATCCCAGAGGCCAGGTATGTTTCTCCATTCTCTCTTCTCAGGGGAAGAAAGTCACTTTTAGGTAATTGTGCTCTGTGGTTATTATTGAGCATAATTCCTAGATAATGCTTTTTGATGAAATAACAAAGGTGACAATCAAAGCATAGGAAAAGGAAAATAAAACATTTTAAGAGAAGATGATCATTAAATGCTGGGATCAAAGTAACCTTCCATATCACCCATAAATAGTTTAAATATTAGTAGTTAAAATTACTTTCAAGTTTACTTTTGAGTGAGGGTTCACCATAGTATTACTCAGAGACCTTACAAATTGGGTTTGGAAGTGAATTCTGCTAGCATGGCTTTATAACAGAGATATTTACACCAGGATTTACACGTTAGAATGCATCCTACCTCATTGTCATATGTGTAATTTATAGTACCATTCTTATTGAAAAAAAAAATGAGATGAGGGGAGAATCTATCAGTGCAGATTGCTGATTTTATCATACTCTGACACATTATTCCTAAAATGTGTTAGGTCTCTTGAGTGAAGATATTTATCTAAACAAATTAATCTAGTACCATATAAGTTGATCATTCTAGCTTAGAAATGATTAACTTCCTTAAAAGTATGAGCAGAATGATTGTGATTTTGTATAATATTTTTTATCACAATATTGTCCTGATATTTTACCTTATATTGGCAACAATCTATCAGCACTACTGGGTTTCCCAATCTTCTGGATTTATAGCCTTGGGTCTACTATTCTTGAAGAATTATAAAATCAACCTTTCATTCTCAGTTAAATTAGGAAGGAAACATTTTTCATTTTCTAAAGGTCAAGATGTTCTTTATGAAGAAGATAACAGTTTATCTCAACTCCACATCATTACATATGGATATAAATAGTCATCATCATTTTTAGAAGTATACTTCCTTTAAGTGCACAGCTTTGAATTAGGGTTGTCAGAAACTGGTTGTACTGAGTACATGTGTGTGTGTGTGTGTGTGTGGGTGTGCGTGTGTGTGTGTGTGTGTGTGTGTGTTAAAAGGTACTTTAATGAGGGGCGCCTGGGTGGCACAGCGGTTAAGCGTCTGCCTTCGGCTCAGGGCGTGATCCCGGCGTTATGGGATCGAGCCCCACATCAGGCTCCTCCGCTATGAGCCTGCTTCTTCCTCTCCCACTCCCCCTGCTTGTGTTCCCTCTCTCGCTGGCTGTCTCTGTCAAATAAATAAATAAAATCTTTAAAAAAAAAAGGTACTTTAATGAAATCAATCTTTGGAGACATAAATTCACTTTTACTAGGAAGGTATACTTTATCCTCAATGCTGGGCAACGTTTCCCTGTACAATGTCCTATATATAAACTTTAGTAAATTACTGCTTTTGTAAAAATGTAACATTTTCAATCTTATGATAAAGACAGAATTAAGGTTTAATGAGCATAGTGTTGATAAGTAGAATATATGGAGGCAGAAGAGGAAGAAACATCAATAGATCTGGAATTATTTATTATTCTGAGGAAATAGTAACAGAGAAAAGGATAAAACTCATCCACATCATGGAGTTATCCAAATTCTAACAAGTGGCTGGCATAAACCAATTCAGAGCTCATCAGCATATGAGGAAAAAGGGGAATTCAGGAATCATGGTGGTGTCAGGAATATGGGAGAAAGCATGACCAGTCTAGGGGGTCAAACTTGGATGTAGAGCCCTCAGGCCTGGCATCTTGGCATGCTGTTCAAACCAGGAAGTCATAGCCCAGCGAAAAAGCAGACAAAAAATAAGGACAATTCTGCAGTTTGAAAAGTTACTACAACTCAAATCTCAAACTTAATCTTGTCCAGGGATTAGCAGTTTAGCATTGATCCTAAACCTACTGATTGGAGACTGTGAATCTGCTAATGTGTGGAGGGCCTGCTTTGATCAGGATTGGCTCAGTAGTTGGATAGGATTGAGTCTGAGGCCAAGGACAGTAGCCAATGGCTAAGGGAAGGCAGAGACGATTGACATTGATAGGCCTGATGAATATTAAAAGTGAATTATATGTTGGATTATAGTTTAGTAACCTTTTGAGAAGATGACACATATTCAGTATAAGAGGAGAAGAATAAACTATATGATTCCCAGACATCTTACCAAAAATTATATGGATAATAAAACTAATAGCTCTTGGGGAGGGAGGGCTACTCCACATGGGTAGTTACATACACTGAGTTATTAGTATGATTTATCCCATTAAACCCCAAAAACAACCATGCAAAATACACACCATGTTATCCCATTTTAACAATATAAAATCTGAGACTTAGACAAATTAAGTCTCAGACTAAACAGGGATTTGAATTATGGTGTATTAGTTACTTATTGCTCCATAACAAGTCATCCCAAAACTTAGTAGCTAAAAAATAAAATAAATAATAAATAAAAATTATCTTATACTTTCAATGGGTTAGGAATCAGGGAGTGACTTACCTTGGTGGGGTTTTTTGTTTTTTTTTTAAGATTTTATTTTTTTTAATTTAAGAGACTGAGAGACCACAAGCAGAGGGGCAGGGTAGAGGGAGAGAGACAAGCAGGCTCCCTGCTGAGCAGGCAGGTGCCCCAGCTGAGTGTTTCTGATTAGGGTTTTTCAAGAGCCTGCAATGATGGTGTTAGCTGGTATGGGAACGTGTCAGCGATTGACTAGAGAAAGAACTCATAAGTTTACGTGTGGCTACTGGCAGGTCTCAGAAGATCTGCCTCCAAACTTGCTCACATGCAACTCTCCCCAGAGCTGCCTTCGGACTGAGCAATCCAACAGAGAGTGCGAGAGAACACCAAGACAGGAGCCACAGGCTTCTTACAACCTCATCTTGGAAGCAACATCATAGCACTTTTGCCATATTCTATGGTTTAGAAGCAAGTCAGGAAGTCCAGTGCACACTCAGGGAGAGGGGATTTCACAAAAGCCTAAATACCAAGAGGTCAGGATGGGGGGGAGGGGCATTTTAGAGGATGTCTACCATCGTATAATTTACCTCTGAAACTGTACTCTCCACCAAAACACTCTATTCCCCTTTCTCTTAATTTTTTAAACTTTAAATTCTCGTACTTGGATTTTTTTTTTCGCTACACAGCCATAGATTTATAATATCACAGGCCGAGCAGAATAGCTATTTCCTCCTTTTTTGCTTAGTTGATAACTGTTCTTTAGAAAAGATGAACAACCCTGCAAAAGTAGCAAGTTCAATCTTCCTGAAGCATATATTTTTCTGTCTGTAGCAGCAGCCTGCTATTAAGATAAGAAATAAAATGAAACCGAGCTTTCAACCTTGCCTGTGAGGCAAGCTTTTTTCCTCTGATACTTTCTTTGTGAAATGTAGTTGCAAGAGTAGAAGCAATGCTTCTTCATAACAAAACCTGAATGAATGCATGGTGACTACATTCAGGAACCCCAACGCATACAGTTTTTAATCTTTATTTTATTATATGTAATAAATTCAAATTTAGGAAGCTAAGCAACAATACTCTGTCGTGTTTCTGTATTTTTGATGCAACTGTATTTTGTGAGCAATTAGTTTTTCATGTATTCTGATTTATTAATGTAAAATTAATCTGTTTCCTACCTAGTACAGAAGGAAAGGAAAAAATTGATTCTACAAAGGCAGTAAAATTTCAATAATTTCTTTTTCAAAATAGTAAAGAAAACTCAATTTCATAAATATTTAAATTCTACTTTCCTTTAAAAAAGTACTGGGTCTAAGCAACGATATTCAAACAGGCGGCTCTATAGTAATTCTCATTTGGTTTATCAAGGATTTAAGTTTTCTTCAGAGAAATAATTAGTTTCATTTAATCATTCCTTCACCTTGAAAGAGCAATCCTACTAGCATTATATAATGTGAAAATAAAATGCGAATCAATTTTAGTAATAATCTAAAAAAGTGTAATACAAAACTGATAGGGCTCATTTTATGAAAATGAGTCAAAACAGATTCCATTTCTCAATTACATTTTATTTTTATCAAAAGTTTATAAACATGTTTCTAAAACGCAAATAGTACTACAGACTCTATGACAAGATGCAGCCATTTCCTCCGCCTCTTCCTAACCCATCAATCCTATTCCATGACAGCAACCCCTAAGATACCATTAGCTGTTTCCTCAGTTATTTAACATTCTTCTACTGCTATTTTTTAATATTCAATTTTAGACATTTTAAATGGAAGATGAGAACTTGCCCCTTTTACAGAGCGCTCACGCTCAGCGGGCAGACACGCAAGCAACCAGACTCATACAGACCAGTCCCTACAGCTTCCCAATGTAGTTACATCATAATTTTTAACTAAATCGATGGGCAGTGCTTACATTGTTCTGACTAGGTAAATGATATTCACAGTGAGACTAAGTGGGATACTCCGAATACACCTCTTTTACAACTTTTTGTTTCTCCTGAAAATAATAATTGCCTTATGACTTTCCCATTTCTCTTCTCATAAATTCAAATGCACTACAAATTGTGGCTAGCTTGCATTGAGCTACATAAGCGTATATCATACATATACACTGAGATATATATACATATATGTATATATATATAGGATAATGTGCAGGTTTTGTCATTTGAGACTTATTTCTTCTGATTGAAGAAATAAGGTGGCTTCATTCAAGGGTCAGTTTTCATTTGGAACTGCCAAAATTTGTCAGGGCAAGATCCTAAGTGGTAAGCCACACAACTTGACTCTCAACGGTACTATGCCCGTGGCATGGCTACAAATGTATGCCCTCAAAACACAGGAGCTCAGATAAATTCTGGTTTTGCACAATTTTCATCAAAAACTTGGTGGTGCATTTATCATAGTAATTCAATATTAACCAGTATTTTCCTGTCCAGAGAGAGTATCCATTGTTTCCCGGGCTTTGATGAAAACTAAGTGCTTTGCTTAAAAGTTACAGGCATGATGGTCAATTTTTCTTCTACTTGTGGCCTCTGTGAATTTCACATCCTCCATCTCTTT
>NW_024426230.1:20642832-20722081 GCF_017311325.1 Ursus maritimus | reverse complement strand
CCTGCCTATATCCTTTATGTGTCAGCTGCAGAAGGACACTTTCTTACTGGGATAAAGCTCCGGCTCTGAACCTCGATACCATCCAGCCAAGTGAGCTGGCATAATGGTGGGAGACTACCAGCAGCTATTCTTATACTTTGCAGCTGGCAAAAATTTAATTCTATGTGGAAATACCATGAGCCTCATAAATATGTCCTACTAAACACAAAATAATGTGTCTTCAACACAGCTTCTCTTTTAGCGGATCTCCAAAATGCCTGCGGCCAACTGCTATAGCGCACCGATAGAAAGAAAGGTTACTTTCTTAACCAATAGTGGTTAAACTATATTTCTTTCGAATTTTTTACAAAATCATTTGATCATGTCAATACATTGCTAGGACTCCTTCCATCCACGGCCAAGGAACTGTGCAAGTGAGGGATTCTGAAGTTGAAGATTCATTAACTTCATAGTAAAGCTACCTATGCCCCTCCACCTTTTTATGGTTTTTGTTTCTGTTTTTGTTTTTAGAGAGAGACAGAGACAGAGCACAAGTACAGGGAACTGTAGGCAAAGGGAGAAGGAGACTCCCCGTTGAGCAAGGAGCCGATGCAGGACTCAATCCCAGGACCCTGGGATCATAAACTGAGCCAAAGGCAGACTCTTAACTGATTGAGCCACCCAGGTGCCCCCTCCACCCCATCTTTTTTATTAAGCACATGCACCAGTGGCTTCTTGAGAAGGGGGCAGGGTAGGTCAACACTTCAGTCCTTGCATGTCTAAAGATGTCTTTAGTCCATCTTTACATTTAATTATTAATTGGCTGTATAAAGAATTCTAGATTAAAAGTCATTTTCCCTTAGAGCTTAGAAGGTCTGTTGTGTCCAATGTCATTCTAAATACAGTTCCTTCTGTGTAATCTGTTTTATAAGTATTTTCTCTCTGCATTATCTTAGGGTTTGTTACAGACTGAAAAATTCATATATGAGGTCCTCACCCCCACCACCTCAGAATATGACCTTATTTAGAAATAGGGTTTTTACAGGCATAATTACTTAGGTTAAGATGAAGTTACCAGGGTTGGCTTTAATCCAGTATGATTGGTGTCCTTATAGAAAAGGTGAATTAGGACTCAGAGACAAGCACACATAGTGGGAAGATGACATAAAGAGACATAGAAAGAAGAGTCATTTATAAGCCAGGGAGAAGGCCTGGACTAGATCCTTCCTGCACAGCCCGTTGAAAGAACCAGCTCTGTTAACTCCCTCAATCTCCTACTTCTAGCCTCCCAACTGAGACACAATACATTGTTCTTTTTTTTTTCTTTCTTTGTGTGTGTTTTGTTTTTATTTAAATTCCAGTTAATTAACAAAATTTAGTGATTCAATACTTAAATACAAAACCAGGTGCTCATCACGAGTGCACTCAATACACCATTTAAGTCACTCAGTTTGTGGTACTTGGTTACAGCAGCTCTAGAAATGAATATAGGACTTTGTCTTTTATCTCCCGTGTTCTAAAATTAGATCAGGATGTGCTTTTAATTTTTTTTCTGGAATATTTTTTAATATGTAAACACATGCTCTTCATAATCACTTGCGCCCTAGATTTCCAACATTTGTCTACTAGTTACAAGTTTGTATCCTTAAACAGCATCTCCTCAATTCCTCCACCCCTAGGTCCTGGTCTTTTTTTACAAGTTCCGCTTTTTAAAATTACACATATAAATGATACCTTACAGTATATGTCTGTGTCTGTCTGACTCACTTAGCTTAATGCCCTCAATGTCCAACCATATCCATCCACACTAGCATAACAAAAGGTAAGAGTCCAAGGAATAAATCTTACGAATGATGTAAAATATTATAAGATCTTATAGAAAATTATAAATGAAGACTTAAATACATTTTGGAAGACCTAGATCTAGTCCATGTTTATAAACTGGAAAAGTCTATATAATAGGAAATAAAAATTCTCCAAAAATTGGTCTGCTATTCTAGTCAAAGTCTTTAAGAGATGGAAGAGCAAATTGCCAAAAATAATCAAGACTCTTGAAAAATAAACAAGGATGACATTGTATGTCAAGACCTATTATAAAGCCATGGGGCTAAAATACTGTGTTATTAATAAACAGTATAATATTGGCCAATGGAAGAAAAGAGAGACTGTAAATAAAGTACGTACAAAAAACTGATATGTGACAAAAGTGTATATTGTTTTCCATTAAAAAAAAAGAGTATGTCAATCCACACATTCATATCAATTTCTAGATGGACTATGGACTTACGTCCAAGAGACAAAAGCATGAAAAACAAAACTTAAAAATTCTTGGAAGAAAATTTAAGAAGCTATAAAGCTATAGAGGAATTTTTTTTAAAGATTTTATTCATTTATTTGAGACAGAAACAGAGAGAGAAAGAGCACAAGCAGGAGGAGTAGCAGGCACAGGGAGAAGGAGAAGCAGACTCTCCGCTGAGCAGGGAGCCTGACACCCGTGCCCCGGGCTCAATCCCAGGACCCTGTGATCGTGACCTGAACGGAAAGCAGACACTTAACTAACAGAGCCGCCCAGGCACCCCATATATAGGAATGTTTTAAATAAAACATTTAAAAGTAGAAAAACCACAGGTGAATTGGACTCTATTAAAATTTAGAACTCTGTTCATTTAAAATGACCACAAAGACAACTGGGAATGATATTCCAACATATAAAACTGAGGACTGGCCAATACAATGCATAAAATTCTCCTTCAAATAAATGTAGGATGAAAGAAACAGAAATACAAAATGTCAAAAATCATAAAGATACATTTACAGAAGGGAAACATAACTGGCCAAGAAACATAAAAAGATGCTAATCTTTAGCAGATAAATGATCAAATACCATCTCATGCTGATAAAAATAAGAAGTCTAACAACGCTAAATGTAGGTATATTCATCAACAAGAACTTTTACAGATTTCTGACAGGAGTATAAATGGTACGACCACTTTGGAAAATATTTGGCATTATCGATAAAACTAGACTCTTCGCCTGGATGGTGTAACTCGAGAAGAGGGTTGCAGAGTATAAATCAGTCTACCTCGTGATCAGAAGAACAGAGTCACTGGCATTGGTAAATGATACTTACACAAACCCAGATAAATAATTTATACACAGTTTTAAACATTTTTGGAAGACCCCGGATCTGCTCCTAAACTCTGATTTGCTCCTAAGTCAGAATAATAATGATGTTTCTTATGAAGAAACACATAAAAAGGGATTTGAGTTTTGGTCAAATCCCCTACATGTTGTATTTAGAAGCTTCTGAAAGAAAATGTTAGTGACTGGAGTATGTCAACTAATCTAAACCTGATTCCAGGTTGCATCTGATGACAAGCAGCCTGCCTCAAGTTCTTCAGGGAAAAGGGACCACTTCGAGGTCTGTTGATGGTTCAAGAGAAGTTGGTTTTGCTGTTCATTTTTTTTATCTACTTTTTTGTAAGATTTTATTTATTTGTCAGAGAGAGAGCACAAGCAGGGGGAGCGGCAGGCAGAGGGAGATGCAGGCTCCCTGCTGAGTAAGAAGCCCCATGCAGGACTTGATTCCAGGACGCTGGGATCATGACCGGAGCCGAAGGCAGACACTTAATGGACTGAGCCACCCAGGCATCCTGTTAAATTTTTTTTTTTTTTAAATCTTCCCTGCTTAAAAGTACATTCCAATTACCTTTAACAAGATTTGTCCTAAGGAAAGGCCCAAAGGCACCTAAATAAAGAAGGCAGCAATTTTAGAAAAAGTAAAATCATGAGTTTCAGTATCATCTAGTAAGTTATACATGTATTTTGCTTGCTTTGTTTTTGCTAGGGAATTATGCAGCTTTTTTTCCGTGAGTCATTAAATAAAGGAAACTACTTTTGATACTTTTCCCACTTAAACATATTGCCTCTAAAATATTTGCACAACTATGATGAATTACAGAATTTACTAAATTATACTTTTTAAAATAAAATCAGTCAAAAAGTTTGAAATTAAATATCCAACTTCTCCATAACCATTTTAAATGGCTCATTTTATTTATTTATTTATTTATTTATTTATTTTAAAGATTTTATTTATTTATTTGACAGACAGAGAGACAGCCAGCGAGAGAGGGAACACAGGCAGGGGGAGTGGGAGAGGAAGAAGCAGGCTCCCAGGAGAGGAGCCTGACGTGGGGCTCGATCCCGGGATTCCGGGATCATGCCCTGAGCCGAAGGCACACGCCCAACGACTGCGCCACCCAGGCGCCCCTAAATGGCTCATTTTAAATTGGTTATTTAAAAATTAACATCAGCAAAAAGGATTTGTACCTACAATGCATATCTACACATTTTTAAAGCTGCTGAAATTCTGAATGTTCCTATATTTATAAAAACCACAATTTCTTTATGCCATTTACAACTTAAAACACACTGGTAAAATGCAAAGTCCTATATGTATTTATATTATTAAAAACTTGTAAAACATAACATTAAAAGAAAATATAGCCAAGTGTAACCCCCTACCCATTTTTATTGCTTTCAATAAAATATATTTTCCATTCACATAGAGGTTACTGAATCCTCAATGACACATGTTTTCATTTCTACCCTTTTTTAGACTTTTTCGGGGGAATTTTTTACTATGTGCCAAGGAATATGAAATGGGACACACAAGGAAACACAAGCAACACTATACTTTTATCAGGTCACTCAAAAATGTTTCCATGTAGGTGTAGGATTGTGCTGACAGAAGGCTCATTTACAGAGACAATCTACTTTTAATTACAATGTCTGAAGTGATACAATCTGCAAATATGTTCTTCAAGAAGTAGTACATGATAAAAAATATATGTTTTATAGAGGCAGAGAAGGATTTAGAGATTTCGGAGCATACCAATATTTGTTTTATTTCTTCCAGGAACCCCTAATTCCAGAAACAATCATAAAAATAATCCTAATTTTAATTTTGCTCTAGGAACTATGGCCTTTTCAACATATTTGGAAGGGCTAAATTCTAATGTTTGTAATTCAAAATGTGTTAACAAAGGGCAAAGAATTATCCCTAAAGCTTATTGCACCACAGTGTTTTCCTGGGCTGTCAACAATATGTTCTGGTGAAAAGGTTCACTTGTTTATGCCTTGAAGACTTATCATCTGAGGTAATTAAGCATGAAGCAGAAAACATCTTGAAGCACTTGTCACTTGGACCTTTTTCATTTCTTGGTGGTGATTCACAGCACAGACCGTTTGTGACAGTCACTGGATTGCTGATAACTGGATAGGTTTTCAAATTTGAGAAGTCTGATGAGCTATTGTCTCATGAGGCCAAAGTACGTAGCTAATAAAGCTACCAGGCTGCTGCTGCTATCTCGGAAAGAAAAAGGAACAGATGAGCAGAGCAAGAGTAGAAGGGGAAAGGGGTAACAGGATTTTGTATTTTAATTGGGGAAGGCCATATAAAGAAGTATTTTCCCTGAGCTCTGCTGTCACAGAACCTGTCGTCACACCACAGCACAGCTGGATTCCACCAATGATTCTTTGATTTTATGATTTCTAACAGTAGCCCTGAGAATTACACAAATGATACCATTTCACATCTGTGAGCAAAAACCCAGGCAGTCAAATGTGTAATTAATCAACACACTGTTTAAGGGCAGAACCCACAGACAGAAATAACTGAAGCTTTGACACGATCTTTAAAAGGCTACAATAATTAAATCACGATCCTATCAAAATACTTGAAATTTCACCCCCGTCAATGATATAAAGCCTCCTTTTGTATAAATCTCTTTTATACTTCAGCTACTTAGTGATCTTGATTTTCGGAAGGAAACATTTTTAAAAGTTACATAATGACAGTTTATTCTACAAACTAATACTTAATTACTCAGTTATAAGCATAATTATTTATGAGATTTTTTTCTTCTCTATTATAATTAAAAGATAAAAACCACTTCTTACTCTGAAAAGGGTTGGGCCTGATGTAACTTACCCTTTATTAGAAACAACTCCATCCGTGAGTTTTTAAACAACTATAATTTTTTTCTACACGTTGAATTTCACAAGTATTCATAAAGTGGATTCAATCGTCCATTAGCTATAAAATCAAATTAGCATGCTTTCATCTTAACAGTTCATTTATAGTGATATAATTTCAAGCCTTTATAGTTAATATATGTATGTTACTAGAAGACCAGTATAACTTTCATAATGAGCTCTGACTTTTTCCTTCTAGGCATATGTAGTCAGAAAAATAATAGCATCATTATTGCCAGAATTTGAAAACAGGATATAAAGGATTCCAGTTCAAAATTATTTCTAAAGTATTTCAAAAATATCTTCAAAATGATTTCTTATAGCCAAGGCAATTGTAAACTAGGGGGAAAAGAATCAAATACGTTAAGGAAATGACTGCCTATAGGATGTCTGTGTGTGGATGCCTAATTATGAGTAACCTTAGATCACTAAAGCCAGTGGAAGCAGTTACCCCTCGGGAGGTGGGGGAAAGGAAAGAAAGACAATATATAATAAAGGTGGTAAGCAAGTTGGTATTTTTCAGCCCACTTAAGGTCTAAAGAGGTATGTGATCAACTACTACTTCTTAAAAGTGGAAATAATCCTGAGTATACCTACAGATATCATGATCTTTAAAAGATTATATGAAAGACAAGGGATGCAGCAGTCCATGTGAACATACAACTCTACTCTTGAGGTCTTGCTTTCATCATCTCAAGCACAGGATTTGGTCACCCATGCATCAAGGCAACAGACAGTAACGTCAGCTTCAGCGTGGGAAACATCAGGATGTAAATGCATAGTCACTTGTAGTCACTACATGTTTAAAATAGGTTCCCACATGACCTTGACCTTTGGTTGATTCTTCTTCGTATAACATTCTTCCTGAATTCTTTCTTCAGCAAAAAATAATATTATTTTTTAAGTAAAATGATAATAATGACAAGACTTCCAAATTCCAAATTTTAATAACAATTTGATAAACTTTCCACTTATATGAGCAAATTTTCTTTTTTGTCCTTTCACCTTGACAGCAATAAAATATTCCCAGCTGTAGTGTATGTTTTTAATATATATTGTTTTACATGGGCTTTAGCATACAAGGAATATTCATGCAGATAAATTCCTCTTAGACATGTTGATAAACTTTCTTAATTTTTCATAAAGTGACTTTTATATACTAAACTATCATGTCCTCAGGGAACCTGGGTGGCTCAGTCGTTAAGCGTCTGCCTTCGGCTCAGAGCGTGATCCTGGCGTTATGGGATCGAGCCCCACATCAGGCTCCTGCGCTATGAGCCTGCTTCTTCCTCCCCCACTCCCCCTGCTTGTGCTCCCTCTCTCGCTGGCTGTCTCTCTCTCTGTCAAATAAATAAATAAAATCTTAAAAAAAAAAAAAACACTAAAAATAAATTAAAATAAATTTTTAAAAAAGTGTTAAAAAAAAAATCATGTCCAACTGCTATATTTCACTGATTTGTTTTAGTCAATGAAAGGGCTCTAGAACATGTGGAAAAAGACTCACACTCCAGACATATTTTAAATTGCTATGTAATACATGTGCATTTTGTGATTAAAACAATATTTCATTTTATTCAGGTGTATATTATTTAATCTATATGAATTATTTCCTATTTTATGTAGGAAGAACTGATATAAAAATGTCTTCTGACATTTTTGAACTGATTTAACTGATTTGAACTGATATAAAAAAAATGTCTTCTGTACTTGTTTGCTTGGGTAACAATCAATGGCCTGGGAATTGGATACCACTGTCCCTATTTATATACTTTCATCCCTTACTTTGGTCCTATGTCTCAAAGCACTGGGAAGGAACAAAGGATTGAATGATTTGTCCTGGAGCCAAACTTCATTGACTGACCCCAAAGAAATACATTGAAATTGAAAATCCTTCTAACCACACTGAAACAGCATTTTGAAAGGAGTGAATATAAGCATTGATTTTGTACCTGAGGCTAAGCTCTATGGCCATTTATTAGTTTCACATTGTCCATAGTCCCTTGAGATGAGAGGATAGAAAGCTGCAATTTCTAGAAGCTAGAATCAGACAATAAACAAATTGATCAGTGTACGGTTTCAGATTTTGATTTTCTGGGGTTGGAAGAAGGGAAATGAGATAAACAATTTAAAAATTCTAAGAGAAAAATGGAGACTTAGTGATGGGAATCCAGAGGGATTTCATAGGCATTTGTGACTAAGACATTCAAGGGGAAAAGGAATCTTGGGGACCCTCTCTATCAATGACTCCTAACTCTGGCTACTTGTTTAAAAAGGCCATGGGAACTTCTATGGACACCATCTGCCAGAGATTCTAATAGAATTTATATGGAATAGGGCATAGGCATAAGTATTTTTTTCAAGGCTCATAGGTGATTCTGCCCTGCAGTCAGGATTGAGAATTGTTCATCTAAATCGCTGGGTAGCAATTACCTTGGAATCTCATAAAATTGCAAAATCTGACTCAGTAGCTAAACAAGCTCCCAGGTGCAGCCACTGTTGCTGTTAAAGCCACGTACTTGAGTAACAAAGGTCCTATACTATGGAGGGGAGACGCCATATTCCATGTTAACTCTAAGATATTTCAACTTCTGTAAATTGAAACTTTGAACATTTATCCCTCACAGTAGCTCTGTATCATTCAGACACATATTTTAAAAATAATTTATGAATTGATCCGTATTATTGCTTAGGTTCCCAAGAAAGCAGGCAATAAGACTGGTATGTGGGAAGTGATGAGGGACTACTCTTGGGATCAAGAGCTGTGGAACGGGAAGGAAGGAGGAGTGGGCAGAGGGAGAAGGTGGTAAGGGTGGGCCCTTATACTCCTTTACTGTACAGTCACTGAATGTGGACTGCCCCGGGATGGGAATAAGGCTTTGGGTGAGGTGACAACTGAGGGCTCTGTCTGACAGGAGTACTCCCTGAAGCTGAGAGAATAAGTCATTCGATATTATATAGGAGGATCTGGACGGTGCAGCACGCAGTCCACTAAAGCCTACTCCTTATGCTTCTTGGGAATCCTTATATTCTGAGAGCAGCTCATAGACGACTGTGGCAGGCTTCTTTACCTGAAGGAAAAATTATAAAAGGATGATCCTGGGACAAACAATAGCCTTCACCATTGTGGCTGCTATCAGGACTATAAATGATGCTCATCATCTCTGACTTCCACCAGCCATGGTAGATTGTCCTCTCCCTAAGCCAGCACCTGCGCTGCTCTCGGTGGCTTACTGAGTAGTGTGACATAGTCCCTCTACCCTGAGGGCTCTGAGCCTTGGAAATCTTGTTCTCAGGTTGTGGCTGTTCCACTTGTCCATTTACCATTATAATGGTGTGAGGGATTAACAAGAAGCCCCAAGGGGATGAACGAGGGGCCACACAGATTCTTCCCAGCCCCTACTGTGTAAGGGAAGCTCGACCCTCTCTTGATGACAGTCAGCTACTCCGCCAGAATGACTCCTCCTCCTCTCATCTGCTGCTCCCCGAAGGTGGGAGGCCCAAAGTTCCAGGCAAATGACGTATCTTACAGTTCAATAAAGTGCTTGCTACATCCATGGTGAACATGTTGTATACCTTTGGGAAACTGAAGTTCTAAACCCTTGGAACCCAGGGCACACCTGACAATATGTATTCTGTTGTTGATGATGGTAGTTTTTTTTAATATCTATATTTATATATTTTGTCCTGAAAGTGCACACAGGTTTCTGGATTACAGAAGACTATTAACGTAACAGTAAGCACGTTTGTTCCCCAGGCTGTATCTTCACCCTTCCAGGTGATGCACTGAGAACAAGCTGACTAGGCCTGTAAGTACACAGAGGAGGTTTTTTGCCTGAAAGAAAAGGAAGCCCAAATTTATAATTCTGTGAGCTTATATGGGCTATACTGCCCAGCCGACACCTTCCCCTCCAGAGAGAGGGGAAAAAACTTTAAGTCCCTAGTGTAAGTAAATCTCCTCTCTCGAAGAGAAGTTCCCTGATTTTTAATCCTTTGGAATGTAAATGGATGACTGGTATTTGATTTTATCTGCCTTTGAAATGTAAGGAAGAGAAAATTTTCAATCTCTCTAGAGGTCTCTATCTATTCTATCATCTAAATTCTAGACTTGTCCTTTAACTGAGATCCAGGTACAGAAAAACTGGAAAATGACAAACACGAAATTCAGCGTAGAGCCTGTTTTTGGCGGGAGATGGATAAGAATATGAGGGATGGCACAGGGGGCTTCAAAATTTTGATGACATCCTATTTCTTAACCTGGGCACATGAGTTTCATCTAATTTTTTATAGTTTCTATACAGTTGATAATATATTTTATGTATGTATGAAATACCATGAAATATGTGATTAATTTAAAAATTTAAAAGAGAATATGAGAACTAGTTCTCCATGCCTCATTTTGCTTTTTACTTATGTTACCAGCAGGAATCCAGGCTCACCCACAGTTGGTGCCACATTGCTTTTTATATCTCCTAAATTGACACCAATCTTCCATACCTTAGAATCCTAATGCTTTCCACTGACTCCTCTGGAACTCAGGGTCAGTTATCCCCATTCTATCATCATCAAAACTCTCTTCACCTTCGTACCTTAAATCAGGAGTCGACAAACCATAGACCACAAGCCGAATGTAGCCTTCTGCCTGTTTCTGTAAGTAAAGTTTTATTGAATCCCTTATTCATTTACATAATGTCTATGGCTGCTTTCCCACTATAAGAAGAGACCTGAGTATTTGCAACAGAGACCATATGGTCTAGAAAGCCTAGAATATTTGCTATGCGGCCCTGTACAGAAAAAGTTTGCCAACTTCTGCCTTATGTGAATCCTGGCTCTTTCCTAGCCAGGAGAGACAAGACAAGCCTCCCAAAGCAAGACTAGTTTCTCTTTTCTTCACATGTACCTCACAACTAGAGACATCAAAGGGGTATTATTGCTACTTCAAAACTATGCCTCCTCTTCCTGCTTTTAAAAACACAAAATATTTGAAGCTTATGCCATTGTACGATACACTCATTTAGACAGCCATCATGCTGAAAGATCTCTCAGCACTAACCTCTCCCCTGAATCTCAATCTCCCTCTCTTTCCTGCTCTCTCTCCCCCACCTCTATCCCCCTTACTAACAGAAGAATCTAGCACTTGCCAGCCAACCCCATCAATGACTATATTTGACCATGTCATCATCAACAACCCCACTAACTCATCTTGTATGCACCCTATATTCAACATTCCTGTCTTTGACCATACTATCCCATCCTCCCATCTAATTTATTCTACAGCCCACACTCTACCAAAATTCCAACTCTAAGTACACAACCAATCCAATTTTTCATTCTTCATTACCCACCCAATTGCCTTTGGGGCCCAATTTCCTTTCCTAGTTAGCCTAACTCAGTGCCCTTCTGAAACTTCAGTGTATATATAAATCCCCTTGGGAATCTTATTAAAAATGCAGATTATGATTTGGTAAACCTAGGGTGGGATTTGAGCTTTTTCTTTTCCAGCAAGTTTCCAGGAAGGCCAGTGTTGCTGGACCTCAGATAACAGTAGCAAGGTCCTGGACCTATTATTTTAAAAGAAGTTGGGGAGGAGGTTATTCTATTGCTCCAATGGATATACGGGAGGTGTTGAGCATATTGAGTTATTTCTGAGTTTGCAAATGTGTAATTCTGTTAGTAGGCAATTCGTGTTTGCTACTTGATGCCCACTGAATGTAGGTTCTTACTCTCCTCTAGAAACTGAAGGGGAGTTATCCTCCTTGATAATTACATATCAAAGAGATAGCTCCCATGTCTATTAGAAAGTCATTCATGGGTTGGAATTGTAAAACTGGCAAAAGTCCTTTAAAGATTTACATCTTTAAGGGAACTTACAATTATAAGTTTTCTAAAGTAAATGCTCCAAGAAAAGGGAGTCAGGATTCTAGAGGCAGGAAGATGCCTGTCTAAAGTTTAGTCAACCTTTGGGGAACTTTAAGGATATCTTGGTGAACTGCCTCCCCTTTATCCCCTCCATAAGCTCTCCCCTGAATATTTCCCCCCACATCCATATTTTTCTCCCTCTCCCCCTGTCTCCTGCCCCCCAACACACACTTTAACATTTCAGTATCTAGTCATTTCCCCATCAATCCTACCCCCACAAAAGCCTAATTCTATTCCAACATTCTCCGTGTCAGTAAATGCTACCACCATACACATCAGATGCTCAACCAAAAACCTAGGAGTAATTATTTCTTCTCTTTCACTAGACCTTCACATCAAATGTATCAGGTAGTCCTACTTAGATCTGTCTCAAAAATATATTCTTTAGCCATCCACTTATCTCCACTTCTCCATTAGATCTATAAGTAATACAAAGACCTGTTAACTCTCAGTTGGACTACTACAATATCCCCTTAAGTAGCTTTTCCAACACTGATCAAAATCTTTCCAATTTGAGTGGTCATTTTAATTAGGTATCTAAACTGGAATATTTACATAGATGATTATTTATACTCTTGCCTTTATGAGACATTTACAAACTACTAACATTACCAGAAGTCTAGTTCAATAATTCTCAGCTTTGCAAACATTGTTTAAAGTTCCCCCAATATTTAATTCTATATTATAGATTGTGATATTCATTATAAGGATGAACTTAAGTGCACTGTACTTATTATCAGTGGATGATAGTATCAGTGGATGAGCAAAATATATTCATTAAAAAATTCATATATTTGGTTCAGTATTAAAAGTTTTCAGTGTTTAACCAAAATTTATTTCAACTTTGTCCATGAATATTGCTATAATAATTAGAAATTAAAATCTAGATTTCATTTGTTAAAGATATTATTAGCCCCAAGTATCTGTACATGATTACCAGTCAAAAATTATTAGATTCAGACTTTCTTCTTAAAAGAAAAATCAGTCAATAAAAAAAATTATTATCAGTTTTGATGTAGCTTTTTTCTGACGTCTTTTCCAAAGACAAACACTTTCCAAAAATCGAGGTTATTTCAAATTAACAATTTCAAACCATTCCCATCATTTTTACCAGACTTTCTAAGTCATATTGTGTGGCTTTCTTACTGATCATCCATTCATAAACACACTCAAGAATTTTCTATAAAGTACAAAAAATTGTACTTAAATATATAATTTCTACATTGACTGTGAAGTTATGAACCCTAAGGAAAGGTAACACTTAAGAAATAAACATCATTGGGGCGCCTGGGTGGCACAGCAGTTAAGCGTCTGCCTTTGGCTCAGGGCGTGATCCCGGCGTTATGGGATCGAGCCCCACATCAGGCTCCTCCGCTATGAGCCTGCTTCTTCCTCTCCCACTCCCCCTACTTGTGTTCCATCTCTCGCTGGCTGTCTCTATCTCTGTCAAATAAATAAATAAAATCTTTAAAAAAAAAAAAAGAAATAAACATCATTGACATATAGTCTATAAGAAAGAATTGTGATAATTATGAGTCTTTCAAAAGCAAAGAAAAGAAACTGAACTTCTCTCCAGAAAAGAGGAAATTTATTATAAGCATATACATTTATTATCGAGAATACAAGGACAAAAATGTAGCTATATCTTATGAACAAATTAGAATGAGGGGGTTGATCGCCCTCAATAGCTCTCCTTTTCATAGCTTTCTCTCTGTAATTTCCTTCTTTTTTTTCCTCATGCTGCAGACAAATTCCTCTAACTTCTTAAGCAAACCCCTCCACTCTTCAGAAAACAACTGAGTTTAAGATACTGTCTTTCTATCTTGGTTCCAAAATTCTCAGAGGATTAATATTTTTTTCTCACCTTTTACCAAAAACCTATCTCTGGACTACTAATGAATACTAAAGATGCTGGAGTCCTTTTATAGTAATTATTAAGGACAGAAGAAAGGTAGTTCTAGAAAAGTTAACGGGATTGGTCAGATAGAAAAATATTGTGGTTTTTGGATTTAAAGACTCAATAATATAAAGATGTCAATACTACCCAAAGTGATTGATTAATTCAGTGCAAATATTAAAAATCCATATTTGGTGAAATACAAGAGGAATCTCAAATGTATTTTATTTCTCAAAAGACTAAGAATGAATAAGCCACTCCTCAGGAGGAATTAAGAGAAAGGATTGGTTTACCAGATATCAATATTTACTATAAAGTAATTAAGACAGTGAGATAATATTGCAGCATAGAATTCAGACCAACTAAATAGAATAGAGGTTTCAGAAAGACATAATGTCCCAAATGAAAACACGGACGTTCAATACATGACAGAGGTGACACTAAAGGACAGTGGGAAGCATGGTCTTTTGAATCAATTGTGTTAGGAAAATAGTGTATCAACTTGGGGGAAAAATTCAGTATGTAAGGCAAAATAATAGTCATTGCCATGTAGTATCTTGTTCCTAAGGGGATCTTTTCAATTTTTAAAGACTTTTAAGTCATATTATAGGTAATTTATAGAACTAAGAATAAGGAGAAAAAGACTATTTCATCAGAAATTTCAATAAGAATTTAAACATGGCTAGCCCAAACTTTATTCTATATTTTCCTAGTTTTGAAGATAGTCATCCAAAATGGACAGTATCTTCTGTATGAAACCAACTTCTAATTATTGTCATGTATAAATGATGAACACATCTATCTTGTAAATATTGGCTCCAGATTTCAAATACATCTCTGGTAGTTCCAAGTTCATTATTACTTCTGGTTCTTCTAGCACTTACATAGTCAAAACACAATAAAATTTCTTTGAAACATCAACAGCTCAGAGTGTTTTTCTTTTGCTCCAAAATTTGAAAGCATTCTCAGTTTTAGATCTATAAACACAAACTTAGTGATAAAACCAATGGATTTTGTTTCATATCTATACCACTTCCTTCTGATGTCTTTTACCATACCTGCTATCAGCATTTGTCTACTTATGGCCAAATCAAGAACATTTTAATGAACAGACATAATTAAAGATGAAAGAATTGTGTCACATATCCTTTTAGGGGGAAAAAATGTCCAGATTCTTGTTGCAAAACTTTGTGCAATGATGTCATTCCAGTTGAATAAGTGAATGAAAACGTCCTGTTTTCTTTCCATCCTTAAAAATATATCATTCACTTGTTGATTTTTTGAATTTGAGAAAACTGACCTAGGATGTCATTATCTAAAGACTCATAGCTGAAACTGTGCTTATACAATCCACCTTATCATCATTAAGAGTCTGTGAAGTGCTATCTGTCTTATCTTCTGATTTCTCTCCTGAATCATCTGATATTTGTGAAAACTCCTCTGTAAATTTTCTTCTCTTCACCAGTATATACAGAAAATTCTCAACTGTGTTCAAGAAAGCTAAGAGAATACTACAGAGATGGTGTCTCCAATCATCTTTTACACTTTTTGAGAGATGGTGCAATATTTTGGACAAGGCAATAAGAAAACTAAGAAGGACCCAATGGCAGAAGTTTTGTTTTGTTTAGTTTTTCATTTCAGCATGAGCCTTGTAGGAAAATTCATTATTCTTTTACTTTCTTATTGTTTCAATCTTTTCTTTCTTTAGCATAGTTAGGAATAATTGATGAGCAATGACAAAACAAATCCCACTATGATAAAAATAGCCAGGTATTTCAAGATATAGGAAAATAAGGCCACTGAGATCCTATTATATAACTTTGATGATACCTGCAGATAAAATGAGTTTTGTTAATTAAAAATATTTTTTTCCTTTGAAAACTTCTAATAAAGAATAAAGTTCCTAAAATAGCAATTCTTATATATAGTTAAAAGAGCTCAAAAAAAAAAAAAAAAAAGACACTCAAAAACTAGAAGTGGGTTCAATGAATGCTGCTGTTATCTCAAAAGTTAACTTGCACTCCAACCTTGCATTAGGTGAACTAAAGACCTAGACGTGAAAGGCAAAGCTCTAATGCTTTTTAGAAGATACTCTATCGAAGTGTCTTCATGATCTAATTTGGCTGTAATGTGTACTGGGCTTTGAAGTTTAAACGATCCTTAGTTGATTTTAATGTGCAGACAAGCTTAAGAAACACTAAGCCCAGGAAATTTTTTTATTGATATTTTTCATGAAGACCAAAGTTTAGATTTGTCCGTTTTTTTGTCTTTAAGTGGATCCCTTTCTCTTTCTTTTAAGTTTTTATTTAAATTTCAGTTAGTTAACATACACTGTAATATTAGTTTCAGGTGTATAATTTAGTGATTCAATATTTATAATACCCAGTGCTCATCACAACAAGTACACTCCTTAACCCCCATCACCTATTTAATTCATCCCCTCATCCCCTTCCACTCTGGTAAACATGTTTGTTCTCTATAGTTAAGAGTCTGTTTCTTAATTAGCCTTTCTCTCTTTTTCCCTATGCTTGGATTGCCTACTTTTTTTCTGTTTTCATTCAGCAATGATTTAAGTAAAAAAAATACTCAATATGCCATCTTAAGGAAGCTTATATTACTACATATCTTTAATTTCCTCTAATATTACTGTATATCTTTCTAAGAAAATATCTCTGTGTGTGTGTATATATACATATACATATACATTATATATATATATATATATATATATAAAATGCAGATACCCATATTGTACATATTAGGATGATACACACAAACATATTTAAATCCAATGATCACCTTTGGGAAAAAAAAATATCAATATAGAACTGAAAATTCATCACCTTTAAAATCATTTTGAAGAGCCAGTAAGAGTACAGCTGTGCATTTTGGCACGATTATACACATTCTATTTTTGTAGTAATGATATTTTAACTCATAAGCAGCCACTTAAAAAAAATCTTGGTGCCTGGAAAAGAAGAGAAATTTTTCTCTTCTGAGGCTCAACAAAAGATATTTAATTATGCCATGTTAAAATTTCCATCACTGCATTTCCATTCGACAATAGCACTGCTGTGATTGAAAGATGAGTCAGAGAGATAAAATGAAAATTGAAACAGGAAGTATCAAGTTAGAGGCTTGGTTGTCTTGTCTCCCTTAGACTGATTAGACACAACCATTTGAAATGTTCCCTTCTGCTGCAATGAAAAGGCAACTATAATTGACACCAGAATCAATCAGTCAGAGGTGAAAAATGGGCCAAATCTGTAATAGCAGAGCATGCGATGACAGTAACTCTTTAGAGAGAGCCATGATCAATTGAAATCCAAAACTTATTGCCAACCAAAAGAACAGACTTCCATAAATATTTTATATAAAACAACATGCCCAAATTACCCTATGTAATAACCTGTTTCATGAACTATTTTGCATGAGAAATTAAGCTGACATGGCACCTGCAATATTACTGTGTGTATACCTTTTTTTTTTTTTTTTGGAATTTCAAGTTTTCATTATATGTATATCAACAGAAAAACTATGACAATTTTCATTTTATCTATCCAAAAGATGCTTGGATTTTAGAAACAACAACAGCCAACCAATCAATCAAACAAGCAAAAAAAACCCACTATCAATGATCAGCCTTATGGCACATTAAGAAATGTGTACAGAGTGAGGTGGTGAAGGGAAATTGCATGGGGGATAATGAGCAGGTAAGAAAAAAATCACAACAAAGAAACAGTCTGGCATAAAACTACCACAAGGCCACAAGTAAAGGAGAGAATGGTGGCTTGGGGTGCAATTTTGAGGCTGTACTGAAAATTATCTCTCTATAACTATCTGATGGTGTGGTGTACACTGGGGAAAAAAGAGACATGTGTATAAGTTAAAAAAGCTGAATTATTTAAATTCTACAACACCTTAGAGCCCTAAACAACATCTCTGATAAAACAACACAGAAGATGGAAGCAGTCATTTCCTCTCTCACCTGCCAGAGCCATCAGAGAACTATACAAGTAGAGTGTTTCCATCAGTACCTGGAGAGATCGGGAGGATATAAATTTCACTGATAGATCTCCAGCTCACAAACCATGGGATATCAAGCTCCAAGCACTATCAGCTTATCAGACGTGAGAGTAGCTGATTATTTAAATATATTTGTACATATACCTGTATTACCTATTTTTATAAAAAATTCAAATTTCCTTTAAAATTTTGGTATTTTTTTTCCTCATTTCCAATATTGGTGTTTTTTTTTTTTAATTTTTGGTAGATTTTATCTACCATAATCAAATTTTCCAGAGATTTGCTGGCTTTATTCTAGTTATTCATTCACTAGACCAGCTATCAGTTTCTTTCTAATCAATATGTAATTTTATATGTATTTTATCCTGTTCCTTAGTTTTTATAAGGTTTGATCCCTTTTAAACCTTTGAATGGTTAGTTTAATAATCTCATTTTTTACTAAAATAAATAACTAAAGTCAGGAAACTTTCTGTGAGTAATATTTGGGCTGCATTTTATTAGTTTCAAAATGCAGTGCCATTATCTTTATTATTTTTTAGACACTTTTATTTAACAAATGCTCTTTTATTCAAGTGTATATATAAATAGATATACATATAATTTAAAATATATTATTTTTAAATTTTAAGAAAAGGTAGATCATATCAATAAGCAGAAAAGGACTGCCATACAATGCTGCCTACCTCAGGGCCATATGAGATGATTCTTTGGTTCTTTTCATTTTCATGTCATTAGCAGATAAGTGTGGTTTTATTACCTAGGCAATCAAGTTCAATACCTGTCAATATGTAGATATTAAAGACTACCTAATAACCTTAATCCCAACTGGTTCCTTCCAAATATCTGAAAACCATATGAAGCATCAGTGGAAAATTTATGTGAGAACTGTAAGTTATTTAAACATGAACTGTAATAGATACTGGATAACATTAAATCTAAGTATGTTAAAATATATCATCATTTGTTATACTTCCCACCATGATTTCTCCTGAGAGATGTTTGCAATGAATTACTAGAATTGATCAATAAAAACCCATCCATTCAGTTTTGCTCCGATGGATGGAGCATTTGTTTTTGAGGAGACACATTAATAGACATCTGCTCCACCATAAGTCTGAATGTTTTTTGTTTGTTTGCTTTTGTTGATCTATTGATTGATTGACTGCCTTCTTATTCTCTGAGTGTGGAACCAGTGCAATGTTACCATGTACTGCTACGCTGCCATTGGTTCATTATTCACTATTGCAGGTACAGAGAAGGCACTGTAACAAGAGCATGGTCATATGAATGGTATACAAGGATGGTATAGCTTCAAATGAATCCTGAGAATTAATATCATTAATTTTTTCAGTACTAATAAAAATGAATTATCAAATGTAAAGTGATAAAAATACTGAAGTCAAAATAAGAATAAACTCTCTTTTTGAAAGTAAATACCTGATTGTTTAGAAACATCTAGTGTTGTACCTTCAGTATTAACATCATAGAGAAATAATTAATAGCATGGTTATAAATATAGTTAGTGTCATGGTTAGCTTATAAATTTTTTGAAGATATAATCTCTGAATGCAAAGGGTTTAATTACACTCATTCTGAGATACTGTATCATATTGTCTTCAGTCCATTTAAAAATAGGGATAAATTTCCTCCGAAAAATCTTATAAAATATTCCTGATATGGAAGAAAATCCAAATAGATGGTTTTTGAAATTTAAAAGAAGCAATTACTGGTCCCTTGGAAGTCTTTTTGAAAATAGCTTTTAAAGCCTGCTAGATAAGTAGCAGTAGGCCCAAAAGGGGAATACAGAAATTATGCATGAAGTGGCATTTTATATCTAGGAATCTTTCCTGGAAATTAAAAGCTGTTTGGAGAAATTAAAAGGCTTTGGGGAAGTGGGCAATAAGTTGTAAACATCTTCCTGGATTATGTGGCAAGATATAACGTCATTTTCAATTTTATTTTGTTTTATTTTTTATTTTAGTTTATTAATTTTTTGAAGAATAATTGACATGATATTGTATTAGTTTTAGGTGTACAACATTTTCCATTTTAAATGAGGAAATTGTTTTGGAAAAGGATTGAAAGACACTAAATCAAGGTATATTGAATAAAGTTATACTTCAGTTCCTATGGGGAATTGGTACTTATATTTAATGTGATATTACATTTAAACTGACTGCAATATATTCATTTATAATTACACATTTGTGTTTGTATCTGTTTCTGTGTTTATATTCGTATTTAGAGCAAGGTCATTCCCACACCGAAAAATAAGAAATAATGAAGATGTGGTTCTAGAAATTGTAAATAATTCCTGAAAGACATAGGATCAAGGGCAATATAGGAATGGGATGGTCATGGGGGCTTCCCCTCCCCAACCCACTGCAGAAAATAGCTACAAATCTGACATAATGCTAAAAGAAGCTCCTTGAAGTCCCTTGAGAGGGAACAGATGCTGCAGACTCTGCTAGGGAGCTCATTCTAGGAGGAGGGGAGAGGATAATATGAGTCTCTGTTTTCTGTGGCTTTTAATCTGGGGTATCATAACAAGACATAATTAGTTTTAGAATTTAAAAAAAAAAAAAAAAAAAACTTTGTTCCATTATGGAACAAAATGCTTAATTTGTAGGAAAAAGGGTAACAAAAACTTTCAACTTTAGGACACTGGTGAAAAAAAAAAAAAAACTACAACAGGGTGAAAGAAACAGGAAATATTTGACATTAGAAGAGAGGCAGTTTTGTGTCCAAAACTATAGCTGAAGGAGGGGCAAGAGGTCAAATTCCATTATTCAGGGACCAGGGACTGCCTAAAATTAGGGCATTACCAAACCATCAGAAAACACCCCCACACTACCATTTACCACTAGGCTAAGAAGTCATAGTTAGGATCTTCCTGGAACAGCAGCGAGAGGCAGATTTCACAGAGGTACAGTAAAAAGGGAAGACAGAAGGCATTGCTGGAAGAATTTGAAGTCTGTGGTGCACCTGAGTAACTACAGCAACAACAAACCTCAGACCCTACCCAGTCCCTGACTACAGTAATTCAAACACCAACACTAAAAGCCTACCATCTCACTATAACTAGTGAAAATGTTTCTCAAAAACAAAAGACAAATAAAGACTTTTTAGATGAACAAAAATGGAGAATTCATTCCAGCACACCTACTATATAAGAAATGTTAAAGGAAGATTTTCAGGCGGAAGGACTATGATACCAGACAGCAATATGGATTTGCACAGTACAATGAACAGTACTAGAATAAATGTAAGTAAAATAATTTTTTTTCTTATTCTGAACGCAATTAAGCTTGAAATTATAACTGGCCGTTATATTTATATTTATTTTATATAATTATATTTATATATTTATATATATAAATATATATATTTATATATTATATTTATATAATTATATTTATAATTATACCATAATTAAATATGGTATAAAAGAGTTGTATGTCTATAGCCTATGTAAAAGTAAAATGTATGCCAACCATAATACAAAGGACGGGAGTGAGGAATTAGAAATACGCTGTTGTAAATTCCTCACACTATATGTGAAGTAGTATATTATTCAAAGGTAGAATGATTAATTAAAAAGCTACATTGTAGTCTATAGGCAACCACTAAAAATGTAAATATTTTTGTCTAGTAACTTGACCTAATTGATACTGAATGAACACTTCACCCAATCACAGCAGATACACATGTTTTCAGTTGCATAGGACATCATCAAGAGAGATTATATTCTTGGCCATGAAACAAATCTTAACAAACTTCAAAGAACAGAAAGGATACAAAGTATGTTTCAATAATTAGGCTAGGTACCAATTACTAAAAGCTATCTGAAAATCCCATGACTACTTGGAAATTAAACAGCACACTTCTAAATAACCCATGCATCAAAGAGGAAGTACTAAAATAAATTAAACTCTATTTTTAACTAGGTGAAAATGAAAATACAACATATCAAATTTTCTGGGATGCAGCTAAAATAATGTTTACAGGAAAATGCTTAGCACTGAGTGCTTATATTAGAAAAGAAAAAAAGTCAAATAGTTAATTTATGCTTTCACAAAAGGAAATTAGATAAGAGCAAACTAAACCGAATTCAAGCAAAAAGATCAATAATAATATAGATAAAAGCATAAACCAAGACAGTATGGTATTGCTGAAACAATAAACACCTGAATCAATACAGTTGAATAGAGAGCCCAGAATAGATCCAAACTATCGAATGATTTTTTTTTAAGATTTTATTTGATGTACTGGTCAGAGAGAGACAGCACAAGCAGGGAGAGTGGCAGGCAGAGGGAGAAGCAGGCTCCCTGGTGAGCAAAGAGCCTGATGCAGGACTCGATCCCAGGACCCTGGGATCATGACTTGAGTGGAAGGCAGACGCATAACCGACTGAGCCACCCAGGTGTCCCTCAAGTGATTTTTTTTTTTTAAGTGCAAAGGAAAGGCAATGAATAAAAAGGATGGTCCTTTCAAGAAATGCTTAACAATTTGGGCCTCCATATACATAATCGCCTCAATTCATATCTTACACCTTATGTAAAAATTAACTTAAAATGTATTACAGCTTTAAATATAAACCATAAAATTATAGATCATCAAGAAAAAAAGATCATCATAGTAAAACTTTGTGACCTTGGGTTAGGAGGCAAAGAGTTCTTTAAATACAACAGTGAGAGCTCAACTTATAAAAGGATATAGAAATTGTACTTTCTGTCTGTGAAAGACATTGTTAAAAGAATGAACGGACAAGCAGACTGGACAAAAATGTTCATAAAACATACACTTCTGACACACAACTTGCAACCGGAAATTATAAGAAACTATTAAAACCCAATAAGAAAATAAATCAATTAGAAATGCCAAAAATTTTAAACAGAAACTTTATCAAAGAAGATAATATGTATAGTTCAGTTCACAAAATAAGTCTTTGGTCCTTTAGAAAGATTTTGAAAAGTTCTTGAGACAAAGATGTCCATGATGTGGAAAGAGTGAGTATCAGGCTTAGTAGTAGTCCCACTGGTTTCATAAATGAATGGAAGCTAGTAGGTCCTAAGATGACGGGAAGCATGGTATGATCCAACAGCAATCACTCTGAAGGTCTGTTAGATAATACATCAGGTGTCAGAGGTGTGTGATATACACAGCTATGGAGTCCTCATTAGAAACAGCTGATCAGATTCTGAGAGGACAACAAGCAGCAGAGAGATGAGAGGTAGTAGTTACCTAGTCAGCTCTGTCACTTCTAGCAAAATAGCTTGGGCTGAGGGGAGTGGCTCCAAACCAAGAAATTTACTACCCATTCCAAGATCAAATGATTCAGAAGCCACCGACTACTAAAATGGTTGTCAGAAGTGCAGCTGATTCTGAAAACTTCATTCTGAAATTTTTTGTATCCTTTCCTTATTAATGTCTATCTCAAAACATAAAACATCCCCATACTTACATACTAGTAGTCTCATTCAAAGCATTTCCGTTCATTAGACAACATTAACTGTTGCTTACTATATAACTAGAAGAGCCTTCTAAAATCACTATTACCAAGGAAGAGGAATAGGGAATTAATAACACCTAGATCTGATTTGAGTTAATCTTAAAGATCATTACTGTGCAAAACTGAAAGTCCTGTTTTTAGTAAATGGCTTTGGAAGTCCTAGTAGTTAACATTTAATGGTGTTGGTTATGAGTTAGGACCTAGGTGGGTGCCTCTTAAGCTCCAGTGTGCATGTGAATTCCTTGGCAACTTGTTCATGGCAGATTCTATTGCAGTAGTTCGGAGGTGGGGCCCAAGATCTTGTATTTCTCACAAGTTCCAAGATGATGCCGTTAGTCTGTGGAACACATTTGGAGTTGCAAGAACCTAGAATGTTGACTGTTTCTCAACACTGAGTAAATCTCCAAAAACCCTACGTATTCATACACCTGGCCAAAGAAGATGAAGCTGGTATTACAGCAGGTCTAAAGGCAAAACCGGGCTGCACTAAACACAAGAAACATTTATGGCTTTGAACACATAGCCTTCAATCTCTAGGTTCTCTTCATATCACCACATTAAAAAATCCTTAATTCCAATCTAGAAAATTTACTTTCGCATGTACTAATACAAATTTTAGCAAAAGTCTCTTTTAAAAACCGGGAAAATAAACATCACTCACAAGAAAACTGTAATCGAAGTTTAGATAAGTGATGTATTTGAAAAATTATTTAGAAACAATATTAAATTGGAAGATCATGTTATTAAATGGGGGAGATCAAATTCCTCATCATTTTACCTTAGCAAGTAACACATAACATTTTAAAGACTGTTATCTACTTGTCAAAAATTTATTAAATTTTAGGTGAATGAAGTATTTTAAATGAATCTCTCCTCAATTTATGGCCACCTCTGAGTTGAGAAATGAAGTTATTTTTTCAGGGATAATTTATTCATTGATTTTATTTCGTATTCTTTCTCCTTTAGGATACAAAATAGTAAGCCTATCATAACTGAGATTAGAAATGCCATTTCTTTAGCATAATGCTCATTCAGGCAATGAAAGAAAAACAAGAATAAAATAATCACCTCGTCTATGCAATTCGTTTCATGTTCATTATGATACCTTGTAGTTTTCTATACTATTATTGGGACAGAATTCTATTTTCACTTTAAATAATAATAATAATTAAATAAAATAATTTTTTCTTCATTTTCCTAAACCTGTTTCCTATTAAACTATTTATATTTTATCTTTAAAATTGTCTTTTCTCATCACCATATAATTTCATTTATATATTTCACAGGTTTCTTTGTTGAGGTCCCTTGTTCACTAATGTGCATATACTCTTAGTATGTGTAAGTAGACACAGCCAGTGCACACACTTTGTGAGTTTTCTAAAAGTATAACTTTAAAATAATTATCTTTCATTTTAGCTTCTTTAACAATATTGTCTTCTTGGGCCTCTAATTTAGTCTCTAAATTTGTAAGCAATATATTTAAATGCATTTTCTATTAGCAATAATGTTAGTTACTTTTATATTAAAGTAAAAATAACTTTTTTACAAGTTATTACAAGATTATTAGTTATTACAAGATTATTAGTAATATATAATTAAAAGTAAATTAAATTTTATATAATTGAAATACATTTGCATATTTAATTTGTGGCACTGACAAATAATATCACTATTCAAAGAATCAATTCAAGAAGCAGATCATTTATAAATATATGAGACTGTAAAAACCATAAAACTATGTAGAGTAAAATGGATAATGAGAAGTTCCTACTTTTTTTTTTTTTTTTGGCCTTATGCTCAGCATGCTCCAACATTTGGAGATGTTTGTTTAGATTATACTGAATGCTATGCAGTCATTATTTCATCAGTGGGCTCTCTCCACTGCATATTTCATAGCATCACAGACATAGCATGTGTACATTTACATAATTATTGCATCGACAACATTAGGTAAATATATACAAACCACTTTTATCCTTCAAGGTTAGTGGTATTTTCGGAAACTTTCTTTTTAAAAAATACTTCCCCATTTCTGAGGCTCTCTGAATTCTCTATACTCTCAATCAGGTAAATAAAAAATTACCTTTACTTCTAAACTCAACTATTTACAAATAATGGAATAAAATTTCACTTGATGCATATGAATAATTTTCATTTGCATATAGTTATTTAGGGCATCCTGACATTCAGTTGATATTCTTAAATCCATATTCATTTCACCTGCTGTGTTCACTGCACATGACATTATACATTGTTAGCATTAAGCAAATTATATAATGGTAATACATTTTTTCCAGTTAATGAATAGTTCCTAGTCTAAAATGCTGGGTTAAGTAATATTAGCAATTGTCTTACTACTGGATCTCTCAGAACTAGTAATATGTTAATGTATATTATGACTTCTAAGGAAAAAAAAATTCAGTATTTCCCAAGCATTTCTGATTATGGAACCTGTTGTTTTGTAGAATATGCCTCAAAACTGTTATACTGTGGAATATAATTTGTTGGGGGTGGGGGGAGTTACACAGAGTATTGTGCAAGAAATAATGGGAAGACATGCAGATTTTTAAATGGTCACTCATCTTAATAAATACTTATTTGAATACACACCCATTAAAAGAATATAGCATATTTATGAAACATATAAAATGTGATTAATAAAATAATTTATTTCCATAAAATCTGAGATTATTGAGTTCCTGTCAAACTATAACTTGTCTATCACAATTTAGGAAATGTTTTATGGTAAGGACAAGTTAGTATAGATTTGATAGATCTTGGGTTTAAATTACTCCTATTAGATTATATGTAATTCCAGGTACCACATTTTAAAAGAGAGGCAAACTGTTATCTGCTGGAAATAGAGGAACTGAAATGGTAAATGGGCCACACATTTGGTGACCAGAAGTTTTGATACTGAGTAGTGAATAAAGGAGAAAACAGAGTCTTTCCTTTACAATATGGGGTTAATTGTTAAAAGTGTAACTTGGGGAAATGTGGATTTCTCTGGGAACGGAAATACTAAAAAATAAACAAATTTATTGTTTCCTAAAGAGAACACAATGGCCAGAAGATGAAATGTTTCAAAATACACTTCCAAACTTAACATTCTATGATTCTGCTCTCCAGGAATAAAAATGTAAGCTTTCTATTGTGTTATGTGTGGAATTATTCACAAGTTCTGAGTAGACTGAAATAAAATCAGTTCACAAATCCGCCAAATCTGTCCTATATTTATTTTATTTGATCAATATGTAAATACTGAAGAGATAATAAACACCCAAATCCTAGGAAACCCAATGGCTTTGGGCTCTTGAACAAGTGAATTCCTTCCTTCCTTTGATTCTACCTGACCTTTTACAAAAGAACAACTAATCTCCAGATCATTAGGTTTGAAATTGCTACAAAAATTAGTATAATTTTGAAACAATAGATGGATGGGGAGATATAATTGTCTCAAATAACTAGGCCAAGATAGGCATTTTAATAAATGATGTTGGGACAACTGGGTAGCCATTTAGAAAAACATGAACACAAATCCTATAAGGTAACATACAGCTAGATAAACTCTAAGAAAAAAATGACTGAATTCCTCTATCACCTGAATGTATGAGAAAGCTTTCAGACTATAAAACAAAATGCAGAAGTAACAAATGAATAAATTGATAAATGTGACTAGAAACTTACAAGTATACACTTCTACATTGCTAAAAAATATCTTAAAATCAAATATAAATTAAAAAACTGGGAGAAAATGTTTGCAAAATATATCACAAACAAAAGAAAAAATGCATGGCATATAAAAATCAAGGCCATTTTTTTTTTTTTGGTAATTGAGGAAATAAGGACTACAGCTTCTAGCCAAAATGGAGTAAGAACGATCAGATTTATCCTGTCATCTGAAACAACTACGGCAAAACATACGACACAATGACATTGAAGACACTGGACAAAAAGATACTCGACACTGAAGGACAACAGTCACTGAGAGACTGGAATCAATGAAGTGAACCCATGATTGTTCTAGGTAACTGGGTAACATCCTAGAGAAACAGTCTGGAGATGAGTGGTGGAGGAAGAACCTAGGCAAAGCACAGTGGTTCCTCTGGGTTGAAGAAATGGAGCTAGGATCTAAGGAAACCAAGACAGCTTCACCGGGCAATTTCACAAGGCAGAGCACTAGAGAGAAGAGAGCTGAACACAGAGAAAATGCCATAGCTCTCAAGAGCATCCCCGTCAACATTCAGTTGAATACTGATCAGCTCATTTGTGCGAGGAGAGTGAGGTCTTGGAAAGAATCACTAGAAAGATTATAAGAAATAGAGTTCCCATAAGGCTTAGAAAAATTTTTGTGCTCACCAGCCTGAGTGGGGAAAAAAATGTGTAATTAATGGGGTAACAACTAAGATACTAAGAAGACTCTTGCCTCAGTGGTAGAGAAAGATTAATCCATGTCTAAACACAGCTTTGGTCCCACGTAACAAAAAGTAGGATCAAACTCATTACTCTTTCCAGGTAATTTTATCATGTTCAACAAAAACCATTCAAGGATATTTATAGGAAAACAAAATTGCCATACACATAAGAAGACAACATTTACAATTGTCCAGAATCTAATTTAAAAAATCACCAGGAACGTAAAAAAGTACAACCCAAAATACTAAATGAAAATATAACCCAAAATGAGGAAAAAAAAAAATCAATCCATTAAAACTGACCCAAAAAATGAAACAGATGATAGAATGGGTAGACATGGAAACAGTTATAACATATTCAAAAGACTGGAGGAAAAAACTGGACATTTTAAGTAGAGACATGGATGATATAAAGAAGTCCCCAAATACCTTGAGATGAAAATAAAACGGTGAAAATAAAAAACACACTGGATGGGATTAACAATAGGTCAGACTTGCAAATGAGATTAGAGAATGTGAAGACAGCAATAGAAACTCTCCAAAATAAAACACAGAGAGAAAGAAAAGAAAGAGATCTGAAAAACAGAGCCCATTGGCCAAATTCAGCCCTCTTGTTTTCATATTGGTTGTGGCATTTTCCCCACTATAACAGCAGCACTGAGTAGCTTGTGCCAAGGACTATAAACCCCAGAAAGCCAAAAATAATTATCTTTACAGAAAAGTTTGGCAACCCTTGTTCAAGCCAATGCAAGAAGACAAATATGATAATGGGATGGTGATGATGACAGTAGTAACAGTAGTAGTTGTAACAGTAGCAGTAAAGTACAATATTTGCTTAGGAGGAAATAAAACTTGTATTCACAGACAACATAATCATTTACATAGAAAATTCCACTGAATCTATTTAAAAGCTACCAGAACTTGTGAGTTTAGCAAAATTATTGGCTAAAATGTATATAAAATTTAAGTGCATATCTTTAAACTGGCAAAGGACAATCAGAAATTAAAATTATAGAAACAATACCATACACCATATATGCTGCATTAATAATACGAAATACTTATAAATTGAGTTGACAAAAATATGTTCAATAATTATAGACTGAAAACTATAAAACTTTGCTCAGAGGAACTAAAGAAGACTCAAATGGCAGGAGGGAATTGACTGCAAAGGGTCACAGGTGATTTTTTAGTAATGGAATAGTCTAGGTCTTGATTGTGGGGGTGGATGCATGACTGTATGTATCGTCAGAACTCATCACAATTGTACACCTAAAAGGGTGAATTTTATTGCATTTAAATTATATCTCAATAAGCTTGTCTCAGACAAATCCTATTTTTTTTAAAAAAGAAAGTGCCAAAGACATAAACAATTAAAAATAAAATATAAAATTAAATATACGAATGATGTAAACTTATGGTAAAGGATACAAAAATAAAAACTATACTACAGTAAAATTCCTCATATATCAGCTTGGCCCAAAGTCAAAAGTTTAGCTACAGAGAAACAAGTACTCTCATACACTGCTGTCAGAAGGCAAAAAAAGTACAAGGATTATGGACAAATCCAGCAATAACTAACAAAACTACATGCTATTTTTCCTTCTTCACTGAAATTCCATTTCTAGGAATTTACCTTGAAGTTATCACCACAATAATAAAAAAATACATATGCATGGATTATATATTATAGGATTGTTATCAAACAACGTCGGATAGCACTAAACGTTTCAATATATAACGTCACTTGAATTAACTATGGTACATGAGCGTAAAGAAATTCTTTGCAGTTAAAAAAAAAAAAAAACAAGGAACAGCTATAGACATGAATGTGGAAGGAGTTCAAGGATATATGAGGTGAAAAAAGCAAAGTCCAGACAAATACGCACACCCACACTTACACTTGTAAGAAAGAAGAAATAAGAAAGCATGCATAATTTTCTTACCTTAACAAGTTGAAACACATGTACTCTACTTCCAGTATGAGATGTCACAAGGAAATACTGCTGTCCTCTCTGCAGAAAACAAGTATAAAATTGCAAAATATTACTTAAAAATCACCATTTCAGGCACTAAAAAAAAGAAAAACTAAGTTCAGATAACAACTTCAGAAGTGTTCATTCAAGATAAATTGTTTGTGTTGTGTGAGCACACTAATTTTGTGGTATTCTTGCCTGAGGGCATTATAATCCCACCCTCACTTAAAGCTGTATCAGCCAAAGACAGTACTTTCTGAGGTAACCATCAGAGCTCCCGGTATTTTAAGAGGAAGATTGTGGAAATGAGAGACATGGAAAATGACTGAGAAAATGAACTTATCACACAACCCACCCTTGCTGGAAGGCTGAGTAAACTACATATACCTGAGGAGACCCTAGACTCCCCAGACCTGGAATTTTCTGTCTCCTTGAATGTGTTCCTCAAGTCATATACACAACTCAGTCAGCATAAGGTGGAAGCCTTCATTGTTTGAGGTATCTGAGCCTAATCATACTTAAACTTTTGTCTGACTTTAGCAGGAAAAACCTCTTTTAAAAAAGAAAAGTAAAGCATAGATATGGCATACCACAGAGAGACAGATTTCAGTGTTAGCCCAGAAAATTTTCCACTAAACAAATAAATAACGCTGCCTGGGTGGCTCATATGGTTGCGAATCTGCCTTCGGCTCAGATCATGATCTCAGGGTCCTGGGATTGAGCCCCGTGTCAGGCCCCCTGCTAAGCTGGGGGCTTCTCCCTCTCCCTCTGCTTGTGCTCTCTCTCTTTCTCAAATGAATAAATAAAATCTTTAAATAAATAAATAAAACAAGTAAATAAATGAAAATGCAGAAATACTCAGAAAAACAAAACAGGATCAGAAGTTGTCTACATTGTCCCTTTTCCAATGATTAAATGTGCAAAGAAATACAGAATTGCCAAGAATCGGGGAAGAAAAAGAAGCCGACAAGAAGAACTCTGAATGTCTGAGTGTTTTTGGAGTTAACAGACTTCAAAACATCTTTCAAGCATAGGTTCAAAACTTAAAGGAAAACGAAGAATTACAGGATTATGTGCTAAGAATTAGTGAACAAATCTCATCAGAGAAGTAGAAACTGTTGAAAGAAGTCAAAGGGAAATTCTAGAATTGAAAAACAATAAAAATTCTCTAATGGAGTTAACAGCAAATTTGAGCTGTCAGAGAAAGAATCATTGAACTTCAAAGTAGACTAATAGTAACCATCTAACATCAAAAACTCAAGAAAAAGATGGAAGTAAAATAAAAAAATCTGAGAGATGCATAGCACAATACCCAGCATTGCACACTATGTGAAAGTACAAACCCAGAGGATGAGAAAAAGAGAAAGGAGAAGAAAAATACTCGAGGAGCAGCACCTGGGTGGCTCGGCCCCTTAAACATCTGTCTCTGGGCTCAGTTGATGAGCTCAGGATCCTGGAATGGAGCCTCAGGCACAGCTCTTGCGCGGGCGCACAGCCACACGCACGTGCGCGGGCGCACAGCCACACGCACGTGCGCGGGCGCACAGCCACACGCACGTGCGCGGGCGCACAGCCACACGCACGTGCGCGGGCGCACAGCCACACGCACGTGCGCGGGCGCACAGCCACACGCACGTGCGCGGGCGCACAGCCACACGCACGTGCGCGGGCGCACAGCCACACGCACGTGCGCGGGCGCACAGCCACACGCACGTGCGCGGGCGCACAGCCACACGCACGTGCGGGCATGGACTCGCTCTCAAAGAAATAAAATCTTTAAAAAAAAATGTTTATAAAAAAAGAAAAATACTTGAGGAAACAATGGCCAAATCATCCCAAATTTGTTATAAAACAGTAACTTACAGATCCAAGAAATTTAACAAACCTCACATAGGCAATTACAGGATTGTCACAAAGGAAATCACATACGGACTCATCACAATTAAGCTACTAAAAGCCAAGATGTAACATTAACAAGAGCAAGAGAAAAGTAATACAAAGCATATAGGGCAATGAATATTATTAATGGCTGAAATTCCATCAGAAATAATGGAAGCCAGAAGAATGGCATATTCAAAGCTGTTAAAAGGAAAAAAAGATTAACTTGGGAGTAGGAATTTTATGTCCAGCAAAACTATTTTTCAAAAATTAGTTATAAAAAAAGACATTCCTATATTTCTAAAGAAAACCTGAATTTGTTACTACCATATCTGCTACAAAGAAATGCTACTGCAATTAACTACAATAGCCGAACTATGGAAACAGCCCAAGTGTCCATCGACTGATGAATGGATAAAGAAAAGGTGGTACACACACGCGCACACACACACACACACACACACTCAAAGAGAGGAATATTACTCAGCCATAAAAAAGATGAAATCTTGCCATTTGCAATGACATGGATGGAGCTAGAGATCATTATGCTAAGTGAAATAAGTCAGTCAGAGAAAGACAAATACCATGATTTCACTCATATGTGGAATTTAAGAAACAAAACAAATGAGCGTAGAGGAAAAAAGAGATTGAGAGAGAGGCAAACCAAGAAACAGACTTGTAACTATAGAGAGCAAACTGATGGCTACCTGGTGGAGGGGGTAAGTTAAACAGGTGATAGGGATTAAGAAGTGCACTTGTCACGATAAGCACCAGTTGTTGTATGGAAGTGCTGAGTCATTAAATTGTACACCTGAAACTAATATTACACTATATGTTAACTAACTGGAATTTGATTAAACACTGGGGAAAAAATGCTGGCGCAAGTCCTTGAGACTGAAAAAAAAAAAAAAAGGCAGCAAAAGGAAGCTTGGATCCACGGGAAGGAATAAAGTCATTGCAAATACTAAATATGGATGTTAATATAAAAGCATATGTATATTCTTTTCTCCTTTTACTTTCTTTAAAATTAATGACTTTAAAGCAAATTTTGTATAATTATATTCTAGGGCTTATATTATACATACATGTAATACATATCAAAATAAAACAGGAAGAGGAAATGAAACTATATCAATGCCAAGTTTTTATATTTTAATGAAAGTAAATATGTATTTCCTTGGAATATACTGTGATAAATTGAAAACACCTATTGTAATCCTTAGAGCAACCACTAAAAAAAACCACTAAAATGACTTCCCCCCATGGTGTGTGTTCCAATCCAGGTAGAGTGCATTTCAACAGGTCTGGCTTTCAGCAGGACAACAGCACCCCAGTGGAGACTGAGTAGTTTCCCTTTAGCCAGGAGTACAAAATAATTCACCCATCCCGCTGGAACATCTAACTGCAAATTCCAGTTAGATAACGTCTTTTCCAGGCATGATGGGGCTTGGTGTTCTCAGAAGCATAGCACATTGATCCATTGTGAGAGCTGGTACAGTGGCTGTTTCTTGCAACTTCCATACCTTTACAGTGCTGACTGTCTTAAAGGGGTCCTCAGTGTGGCCTATGGAGAAATAGGCCCTATTGGTTGACTATTCAAATGTATTAAAGCCTGGGACATTACTGTATTCCACCAGGCCATGGTGGTTTTACTTGTTAGGAATTTAATCTGCTGCTTTAATATTGCATTCTTCCTTTCTACTGACTCTACTACTTACGGGTTATAGTGGTGATAGAACCTCCATTCAATGTCATGTTCTTTTAACGGGTTTTGCACATCATGACCTTTGCAATGTGACCCTTGATCACTGTTCATGTGAGGAGGGTATTGGTATAAGGCCCTCTGCTTTTCTAAGCCCCTAATGGTGGCAGCCTTGATTGCATAGTGACAGGGGAAAGCAAGGGTTAGGCCAGGTGAGGTGTCCACACAATCCAAGTCATATTTAGAACTCTCATTTTGAGGGATAAGGCCAATATAACCCATTTGCCAAGCTCTGACTAGTTAAGAATTGTTACCTAGTTGGATGGCCCCAGACTCTGTAGCAGTTGCGTTGGGCATTGTTTAGAACACCCAGGACATGCTATTATTGTGCTAATTCAGTCACTCCATTTCAAGAGCAAGCCAGCATTCTTGGCAATATGTCATCCCACCAGGATGTTTCTACGCACCCAGTCTGCTGTATCTACTGAAGGGTCGGTTGCTAGGGCTCATCACCAGGCTAGGGCACCAGCTATTACCAGAAGTCTAGTGGAATTACTATTTTTTTTAAAGGTTTTATTTATTTTCTTGAGAGAGTGTGTGAGAGAGAGAAGAAGCCGGGGAGGGACATAGGGAAAGGGAGAAGCAGGCTCCTGGATGAGCAGGGAGCCTGTCGTGGGGCTTGATCCTAGTTCCCTGAGATCATGATCTGAGCCCCAGATGCTTAACCACCGAAGCACCCATGCACCCCATTAAAAGATTTGTTTGTTTAAGAGGGTGGGGGTAGAGGGAGAGGAAAAGAGAGAATCTCAAGCAGACTCCCCTCTGAGTGGGCGGCCCAGCATAGGGCTTGATCTCAGAACCCTGAGATCATCACCTGAACCAAAATCAGGAGTCAGCTGCTTAACTGACTCAGCCACCCAGGCGCCCCCAGGGTCATTACTATTTAAGTTTCTTTTGTATTAGGGGTCAGAAAGCATGAGATGCTTCTTCCATTTCATTGTCAATTGCTATAATAGCCTCCCCTTTGCTCTCCTCGCTTTCCCAGCGATTCCACCATGTAGTCTCCCAATCAGGCTTTGTCACGGTGCTTGACATGTAATTCACAGCAATTTGTCTGCTACAGCTCTGCAAAATGGCACACTAAGATCTCCACCTTATCATCCTGCTCCCCATCAGATCTCCACCTTATCATCCTGCTGCCCCATCAGATCTCCACCTTATCATCCTGCTCCCCATCAGATCTCCACCTTATCATCCTGCTCCCCATCAGATCTCCACCTTATCATCCTGCTGCCCCATCAGATCTCCACGTTATCATCCTGCTGCCCCATCTGTCTGCCAGCTCTGAAGCTGGCACAATAGTGGACAACTGCACGTCCTTCTCTAACCAAATCTATTCAACCAGCTTTCTGACTGGGACTTCAGCCTCTAGTTGGGCATCGGTGGCAGCCGAAATGCCCACAGTAGTAGCCAGCCCGCTGTGGCAGACATGTATTCCCGTCTGTGCCTCAGCACACAATACACAGTTTCTCAAACAAATACCTTAATGCAAGGGGCATTTGGGGGGTATCCCCATACTCACGTGGCAGTCCACAAGCATCTCACAGACAGGCCACCTCTCCCCACACTGAGATCAATAGCCAACTCGGGTTTTCCCCAGCAAATGCCTTCTTCCCAAGACCCACTCCTTCCGTCTCCTGGCTAGCTAGCCAATTGCTGGTTTGCACCTTCGGGAGTTTCGCCAGGTGAAATTTGAAACCCCAATTGCTGGTTTGCACGTTCGGGAGTTTCCCCAGCTGAAATGTGAAACTGGCCCCCGTACACAGAGGGCAAGGAGAAATCTATCAGGAAAGGCAGACCGCTCCAGAGTGGCAGGTGGCAGGTTTAATGAATAAGCAGGGGAATTTACTTACGAGGGTTGTCTTCAGCAGCCGCAAGACAAAAAGATCTCCGGACCTGCCCGCCAGAATCTTAAAAGTTTATATAGAGGTCTTAATGGGGTTCAATCACGTATACTTCCAGAGAGCCTCAAGAACATACTACTCTCTCAAGATTCCTCCGGTCACCGAAATTGCTCAGACTATGGGAATGTTGGGCGGAACCTACATTCCAAGGACAGGAGCCTCCAATTGCTGCATCTGGCTGCCGGGTCAACTGGCGGTCATGTCCTCTTGATGACCGCCTCTAATTGGGTAAAGAATAGTGGGTTGTTTTTTTTTTTTTCCTCTTTCAATACATGGTATGGGAATAACTGGGTATCCTTATGTAGATAAAGGAATATTGGCTAATAATTTCTTTATTCAATGGGTTATATTCCAGTATGCACTAATATATTTTATGCAGGTATTATCCCTTATTTGGCCCTTTGGAGCCTTTTGTGGCTCTTTTAGTATAAGCGGTAGAGCTAGAAGACTCATTTTGCCACCATCATAATAAAAATTGTTTGGTCAAGAATCACTAACGGATTCCATACCTAAGGGAGGATTTTGATGAGAAAACAAAAAGACCCAAAATAAGAAATATTTTATTTTTAAAACTGACCTGTATTCTTCACAAATGTCAATATCATAAAAAGACTAAAGCATAACACTAGATTCAAAAACAGTAAAGGAACATGACAGCTAAATGTAGTACATGATGATGGAGAGAATCCTGTAATACAAAAAAATATATAAAAGGACAATATTGGGCAGCTGATAGAACTGAGATATGGATTTTCAACTAAAGTATTGTATCAACATTGAATTTCCTCAACTTCATAACTGTATTATGACTTTAAAAGAAATACACACAAAAATGTTATTAGAAATAAAAAGGGGTAAAGACACAGTGATAAAGCAAATATGCCAAAATATTTAAAAATTAATGAATCTGAGTAAAGGATATACTGGGGTTTTCTGTACTATTTTTGCATGTTTGTAAGTTTGAAATTATTTCAAAATAAAAAATTAATAAAAAGTTTAAATAACCACATATAAGGTATTACAAAGCTCAAAATATTTCAACAAACTAGGGAGCGAAGTTAATTCAAGGAATGGCAATTACAAAGAAAACAATCAAAACCAAAATTAGTTTTTTAATTTAATGTAGGGAAATAATTGGCTTATTTCATCTTAAGTAAAAATGAGTTAAAATATAAATATAAGCCTCACGAGAAAGTAAACATTACATGAAAATAATTTTGTTCTTTTTACTTTCCATAAGGTTGAACAATGGGTAGGTAGATAAGGATAGTAAGTATAACCAAAAGACATAGATATTTTTCTATTAAATTTTTAACCACTGAAAAAAATATTAATACGTAGAACATTCTCAAGTTACAGTTTATGCCAATGCACTGCAACAGAACAATACCTCACCATATATCATTCAATTAAAAGATCCCCTCTCTAGTTAATCTCAATACCCAACTGTCGTCCAGAATCGCTTCAGTTCATACACAAGAACAATTAGTTTTTTGATGCATTTATATGTAGTTATGATAATCTTACTGGTTGAAGCCAAATATTTTAATCTTGTGAATCATCATATTCATTAACCAAAACATTTGAGTTTGGGAGTACAGGGTTGAGAATTTTTAAAAAAAGGTTCTAAATTATGGGACAGAAATAGGATAAAAGAAAATATCCCTTTGGTCTTCTGGTGTTCAGAAATTATTCAAATTAATAAATTAATGGCGTTTAGGTATGTGAAATACAGCCTAAGGTTTAAGGGCATTCAACAAGGAAGTAGAGAAAACAAAAATATACCCATATTTTCAACTTTCTGTCCAGGGTTCCCTTCTCCACACTATACTTAACTGTTGACTAAAGTTAAATATCCTACAGACAAAATTCCAAAAAATATAGAAATACTTAATAAATTATTTATGAGCGCATGCATATGTGTTACCGTAAATCACAAAAGTATTTTTTTAATTTGCTGAAATATTTATAATAGAATCTCTTGTGTTAAAAACCATGGAAATATGTTTTAACATTTTTATCACAATAATATATGGAAAATGGAAATGAATTAAATTCTAATAATAAAATAGTCACATTTTAGATTATCAAATTTAGATATCATTATGTAAATCCCTAGGGTTATTGGAGCAAGATCATGTCCTTGCTTCATGGTAAAGAATAGTTCTCCCTTTGAATAATCAACTCTTGATGTGCTCTTATCGCACCCTAGTAGAGAATGACCATAGGGCACTAAATGATCTTGAGACCAGTGAAACTAATTATCAGCTGACATTAAAGATTCAGCCAGTAACAAAACTGAGTGGACACAGCAGAAAAACCCAGGATATGCTGAAAACTATTTACTTATAAATGGGCTCAAAGGTACACCAGTTCACCTACCTCTTCTTCAATTCACACTTACAGCCTTTTCAGTGTTTCTCATAACCAATTAACCCTTGGGCCTGAATCATAGATGTGTCCATGTAATATGTTGGCTGAAGCTGGGGATGGATGTTTGCTGCCCTTAAGGGTAGTCCAGAAGGAGAATGGTGACGAGAAATCCTCCCAGAAGTCATAGCTATGAATGGTACATTTGATTATAGACCTGTATGGAAGACAAGTTGGCCTGCGGTGTGGACATATATTGACTACTGGGCAGTGGGACTTATCTAGTGGGTCAAAAACCTGAGAGGACCAGCACTGAAAGATTGGGGACAAGAAAGTCTGGGGAAGAGGTATACGGATCTCTATACAGAGGAGGGCATAATATGTGTATCCTATAACTCATATAAAACCAACCAGAGAAGATATATTTCAGAAAAGTTGAAATTACCTGTCCTGGGGATGTCAGACAGATACTCTCATCAGCCACTCCAGTGACTGTATTGTGGGCCCATAAAAGGAAGGACTGTATTTGTAAAAACAGTAGCTACTGATGAACTAATACCATAGATTTCCTCTCACTATGTTGATCTAGCTATTGATCCTACTGAATAAAGACTATGCCAACATCTGAGACAGATTTTGAGTCCCTTATATGACACCATTCTTCAGAAAGGTCATCTAGCCACTGTGACAAGTCAATTGTATTCTATACTTTCAACCTTGAAAGGGTCAGTGAAACTCCAGATGATATTCCAGATAATTCAACAATACAAATGACATGGACCAGCCAAAGTGCTGGCTAAAGGTAAAAACAAAACAAAACAACAACAACAAGAAGAAGCTCTAGAATGAGTGCTGGGAAAGGGAGGTGGCAAGAAATAATTATGGCCCAAACAACAGTTACAGCTCAGTCTTTTAATTTTCTTTAGCCTTTTAAGAAAGATTGGAAACACCACCTTGAATAATTGGACTTGCAAATCCCCCTTCCTTAGAGAAGATTTGGATATCATAGGACCGTGACAGAGAATCTGAGTGGTCCACTGGGTGGATTTTATCAAATCCAATTCACATGCCACCCCTGAGTCACACAGCTTTACCTGCCTCCCGATCCTTCAGGCATTTGCTCAATGGAGGGCTCCAACTGTAACTGTTCTGACCTCATCTCTTAAGATCATTGGATATTTCAAGGTTTCTCAGAGTGAGGGCCAGGCTCTGACAGAGCATCAGTTGCTCCAGTGGAGCAGAAGCTCCAACAACCACGGCACCTAGTGGCAACTAGGGACTGATCCCACCCTTAGAGCCTTTGGGCTCCTACAAATTCTAGACCCAAATAAAAAGCCATGCTAAAGGTTATGACTGGATTCCTCAGCAGCTGTTCAGGAGGCATAGGCAACACAGCCTGGAAGGACAAGGGACTAAATGCCTTTGGGCAGATTTTGACTAACGAGAGAAAACAAATTTGAAGGAGCCATAGAATGAATTCTTCTCCCTTGCTCTCCACAGAAGATTATTCTGAGGTACAACAGCTCCATATGGCCTATTGAGAGACATTTGCATGATTCAGTGAGTAGTTTTGTTTATAACACTGTAGCCACTTTAGAAACATGCCAGCATTTATTTGCCTTTCCCCCCTCCTTTCTCACTTCCTTTTTCCTTTACAAATTGTTTCTCTGGCTTTACACTCCCTAATAAAACATCACATAAGCTCTATTTCTGTGAACCCAAGCTAAGACATGTTGGTATGAAATAATGCTTCTATACACTACAAAAAAATTATATAAACTTAAGCAAAAATGAAGTGAGCATCTTACCTCATCTTTAGAATTATAGGTAATTCAAGCTCTCTATTGCTGCAGAACAAACACTCCAAAACATAATGGCTTAAAAAAATTATTATTATTATGGGCCTATGAGTTGATTGAATTCAGGTAGGAGATTTTCACTTGGGGTCTTTCATGTGGTCACATTCAGATATTGGCTGGGGCTGTAGTCATCTGAAGATTTGCTGGAATGGACATACCAGATGGTTCATACACATGAATGGTAGTTGCTGGCTGTCAGATAGGGGCTCCCCTGGGTTTGTCCACCAGCATGTCTTCATGGCCTCCAGTGGCTTCGGTTTCTTACAGTATGATGATTTGGTATCTAGAGGGAACATCGTAAGAGTGAGAGTTCCAAGAAGCCAATTAATAATATTCTCTTATAATTCTTTGTATTTCTGTGGTGTCAGTTGTTATTTCTCCTCTCTCATTTCTGACTTGATTTTTTCAGGTCCTTTCTCTTTTTTTCTTATTTAGTCAGGCTAAATTCCTAGAAACATACAATCTTCTAAAACTGAACCAGGAAGAAATAGAAAATCTAAACAGACTGATTACAACAAACAAAACTGAATCATAATCAAAAAACTACCAAAAAATAAAAGTCCAGGACCAGATGGATTCATGGGTGAATTCTACATGGATTCACAGGTGAATTCTACTAAACATTTAAAGAAGTTAATACCTATTCCTTTCAAACTATTCCAAAAAACAGAAGAGGAAGGACTGTTCCCAAATACATTCTATGAGGCCAATATTGCCCTGATACCAAAACCAAAGGCACCAAAAATAAGGAAAACTATAGGCCAAAATCCCTGATGAACATAGATGCAAAAATCCTCAACAAAACCTTACCAAGAGGCAAGTTAAATGGTTCACTAGAAACTGATATTGTCTCTCTGTCATATTCTATCAGTGAAAGATATAACAAAGATGTAACAAGTCAAAGATATAACAAAGATATAACAAGATATAACAAAGATATAACAAGGTCCAATCAGATTCAAGGAAGTAGAGATACAGACTGTACTTCTTGATGGGGGAGTAGTTTGTTCATACAGCTTTATGGAAGAACATATGGGATAAGAGATGCAGTTAACTCTAGAAAATGCATTCTGCTACAGTGCCATTATCAGTTTGTAGCATAGATAGGAACAAAAGAGAAGAGGGTGTATAAAGCAAAAATTGAGTGGTTTCCCCTGCTGTAGACATTTACAACAGGCGTGGGTATTTCTTTGCCTTAAAGATCCTGTTACATACAGAAAAAATGTTTATTTCCTACTCTATAGTTTTTCCTATTCTGGCAATTCTCAACTTGAAATTTATTTCTTGGCTTTAAGCACACTATGTAAAGTAATGCAATGCTATTTATCGCTTTACCACGTGATTCTGCAGATTTTTCTTGAATATATCCATCCATGAGTTTTCACCCCTGAGAGTTAGAGATGTGCTTGAAATCAAGTGTACTGAAATATCCAGACATAGGCTGCAATCATGAAGCATTTTAAATTTTTCTCTTGACAAAATTGACAAATTTTGCAAACCCTTCACTTCATTTGGGCGAGCTTATTGTCCCCAGTTCTTACACCTTAGAAAACAAAGTGATCTAATCACTTTAGTCCCCCATATAGTCAGTGTCATGTAACAATTTACGATGTGTAGCCCAGTGTGATAACCACAATTCCAAACTTCATTCACAATTAATGCTTCTCTCCTTTAATTTGGACTGGTGGAAACCCATATGCAGAAAAGGTCCATGGTGATCTTTATTTCCTCTCCTAGAATCTCTTTCCATTTTTCCTCAGTTTGCTAATCTGAATTTCTGACCCCTCCTGCAGGTGTCAAAACTAGAGGAACAGGAAAAATCTTACTTGACTGGTACTGCGATGGCCTCAAGTTTTTGAAAGCTGATTCTTTCACAGAGAAATTTTGTGGGTTGTGGGTAAGGTCCTCTTTGCCAGGGATTTTTTTTTTCCCTGCAGGATCCTTGATGCATGTAGATGTGACTTTTCTGCCTGGTCCTTTATAATACTCCCCTCAGCCCATGGCCAATCAGAGAAATTTCCTACACTCTTTGTGCTGAGGTCCCCTCACGCTCCCATGTAGCCCTCTTGTTCAGGACTTTAGACGATCCAAGTCCAGCCTCATTATGGCCTACACATAGGATCATGGTAAAAAGGGCCAATGGCCCACTCTCATTGTTACTGTAGATACTTCCCAACGGCAGTCCTCTACACTGTAATCATGGGTTATAGGAGTCAGCCTCTTGTCATTTAGATTCTTTTTTTTTTTTTTTAAGATTTATTTATTTATTTGAGAGAGAGAGAACATGAGCAGGGGCAGAGGGAGAGAGAAAATCTCCAGCAGACTCCCCACTGAGCACAGAGCCTGACATGGAGCTCAACCCCATTACCCAGAGATCACGACCTGAGCTGAAACCAAGAATCAGATACTCAAACAACTGAGCCACCCAGGCACCCCTTTTCATTTAGATTCTTATGACCACAGTCCAATGTGTGGCCCAAACTCCAAGTTTCTTTTATTTTATATGAAATTGAGAAAAGGAGTTGAGACTAAAATCCCAATCTGTGTTTACTGCACATCTTCTCAACCTAAATTATAAGTATGGTTTCAACTATGGTTCACAAAACTCTCTCTTAGTTACCTCCTTTATGAGTGCTGCTCCAACTCCAGCATTTTGCTTTGCTTTGGAAAGTGAAAATGCTTGCCATCTATTGTTTTATGGCAAAGGAACTCTCAAACTTAGTTCGCAGTCTTTATTTCTAAATCTAAACTTAAGGAGAAAAGTCCTAAGTTAATATCCTGTACGTGGAAAAAAAAGTGAGGAAACAGAAAGAAGGAGATAGTTCACGTGTAAGTGAAATGTCTCAAAGACTCTCTTCTGAGTCTACAGCCATGAAAAGCAGCCACCTAATGTCTACTGTGGTATATCTGACTATAATTTGAGGAAGTAGATAATTTAAACAGCAGATACAAATATTGCAGTTGTAGGAAACATAAAGTACATATAGTCATTATGGTTTGGATATCCGTTCCTTATGAGTTTGGTTAGCAAGTATCTATCCCATATAGAATGTTCGTTTCTAGTACATTTATAACATTTAATTTTGTATTTTTAATCTAGGAGCACACCCTGGTCTGAAGCCACCCCATCACCCTATTGCTCCATTTATTGCTTAGCCTTCCTACTTGCTATGCACTGAAGGTGATTCCATGTAAAATACATAGATGATAGATGATAGATAGATAGATAGATAGATAGATAGATAGATACGTTGATAGATACATTTATAAATATATATTTACAAAACAGATATACTTCAATATATATACATATATATTGATATACAGTATACCTTTCTTGTTGATATATAGTATATCTTTCTTATCTTTCTTAGCGATATACTATATAGCAATATACATGTGTGTATATATATTCCAGTATATCTGTTTTATAGATGTTAATGTTCATATACTTGGGAGCAGAAGCGTATTCTATGCCATAATGGAATTCTGTAACTTTCAGATAATATTAAATAGACTTAAAAAATATAATTCATATGGTAGCATCAAATATTTACTAAAGCTCAAAATCATTTTACTTATTTCCCAAAAGAAACTTGTTAATTTGACTAAATTTCACTTAGTTATTTATGCATCTTTTGCAAGGGTAATTTGAGGTTTTATCCCTTACTATGACATTATCCCAGCAGATAGCTCCCAGCTACAACTCTAAGTAGAATGTTGAATAAACTGGAAAATATTCAATTTGTTCTCCCTGGCATTTTACCCTTTCCTGTAACACATTTTGATAACAGTAGGTGAGTACAATAACGTCGAGCAATTTCTCATTGACTAAATATTCAGTGATTTAGTGGTTCTAGGAGGGTTTTTTTGTTGTAGAATAAACAAACTGGCAGATGCCTATAAGATGTCTATCAGACTTACAGTCTTGATTGACAGAAATAGACTTTCTCTACTTCAGATGATAAAATACTGCACTTTTACATGTTTTGATTTATAGTAAACTCTGACGAAAATAGTTCTTGTCCTCTGGTCCATCCCTTCTTCCGGGGCTCATAGACCCTGACAATTTGTGCTACTGCCCCCATGTGGTTGTGTCTTCAGAGTGTCTGGAAACTTGCTGCGGCTCCTCAGACCCTTCGCCTCCAGAATTACATCCCAACATTATTTTTATCCTCAGCCTAGAGTTACTTAAGAGATCCCCTTCACGCTCTACAAACAAACACAAAATAAATTTTTTCTAAAATATACTGTAAATGAAGGAAGTGCAAGAATAACAAAGAGAACCTATTTCATTGCTATCACGAGTAATTTGGGCCTCTGTTTCTTTCCAGATTATAAGCAAAACTTTAAAATGTATTCATGAGAATAGTCTTACAGGACTTGAGTACGATACTGGAGGGGATGGAAGGAAGACCTGACTACAAAACGAGAAAAAGCCTAGATTGAAATGCCATGCCTGACTATAGACCTCTAGGCAAGTTGCACAGTCTTCGTTTCAATATCTCCAAGGGAGATATAATGAAGGGGCTGTTAGGACGACAAAAATTCCTAACATGGAATACTACCTAGCTTTTAATAGCTGCTCATAAATCACATATTTTATTCTCTTATATAACCCTTCAAATATTCACCCCCACACACTTTTTTGTTTTGTCTTGTGAATGGGAAGTATACTATTGAACTCTTATTATTCATTTCAGAGCTGCCTGACCTCAGACTGGTTTTAAGGGCTGTTGAGACAAGTAAGTAGTATATATTCAAAGGAATCTGAACCTCTTCTGAAAGTGAGGCTTAAATGACACTCTCACAGCACAGCAGTGAAGTGGTCCGCAAACCCAGTAAAGCTCTAGTGAAATTTCATTTTTTTAAGTTTGTTTTCTGTTGCAACACTTCAAGATTTTACAGGAAGGTTTTGCTTTTCCCTATTTATAAGCATTTAAAACTTGTAAAGCTGACTGTAGCTGGGCAATAATAAAAAAGTGCCTAATAAAAGACTCTGGAAATGCTAAAAGTGACATTTTATGATAAGTAGAAAAAATTGAAGTGAAAATTGTGGAGTAATTTAGAGTGAACGTATTCATACATTTGAGCATTAAAGCCAAATTAGAAAGATTTTTTTCAAAAACCTCTAAGGAAACAGAAAGGGTGACTTATGGGTATCATTTAATTAAAAGCTTGTCCTCTGAAGTCATACTGATTTATCATTTCCTAGCCCTGGAACATGTACTGAAAAAGACAAATAGCTTCATGCTTTCCTGTTGGTGTTCCTCATGGGTGCCGATATTCTTACACGTAAGAAACAATGAAGGATTATTTAAATCTGAAGATCATTTCCTAACACACAAGCCAACCACGGAAAAGTTATTTAAATATGTCATATTAAGAAACAAGTTTTCCTCATCAATCGTATTTTCCCAACAGACATAAAATATGACAACACAATGCCTCGATTAGATTCGTAATTTGTCAGAAAATATCTATTTTTAGAGTGCCTAAAAAGTCAATTCAAAACCACTAAAATAGGGGTGGCCAGGGTGGCTCAGTTGTTAAGTGTCTGCCTTTGGCCCAGGGGGTGATCCCAGGGTCCTGGGATCAAGCCCCACATCGGGCTCCCTTCTCCACTGGGAGGCCTGCTCTTCCTCTCCCACTCCCCCTGCTTGTGTTCCCTCTCTCGCTGGCTGTCTCTCTCTCTGTCAAATAAATAAATTCTTAAAAAAAAAAAACCACACACACAAATAAACATTGACAAATGAAACAAACAAAAAACTCACTATTTTTCAAAATAATATAAAATTAACTGAAATTTTTGCACAAGGAGTCCTATTTATTCTGATGGGCATTAACTAGGGAACTATATATAAGAATATATAATTATAAGACCTGCCCAAATAATATCCTCAAAATCTTTATCACTAATGCAGTTTTTTATATGAGTATGTAATATACCAGTATGCATACACATGAGGGAGAGGTTTATTAATGGCACAGAATTCACTGTACTTTTGCCTTCTGCCACCATCAGTACTGCTACGCTTACTCAGCTACATTAAGAATACAGTTAAGAATCCATCTATCTCCCATCGGGTAATCCTGGACTTCTACGGACCTCTAACTCCTGATGAAATGTCTGCAATGGAAATAAATATGCGAACTTATTTACAGATATTTATTTTACACATTCCCTTTTGTTGTGTAGCATACAAAGAAACAGAAGAAACCTTCCTTTAAAGAACTAAAAAAAATCAGTTAAAAAGCTAATATACATAATACAAATATTAAATATCAAAAAAAGACAGTACATACTTAAATGCCTTAAAAGTAGCATAACTCATAAAGTAATTAAGAGTTATGTGAAGTAGGAAAAAATGGTTAGAAAAAGTTTCCTTGAGGACATAGTACTTAAGTTACTCAGTTCTTAGGCCATAACACTGATTCTTTATGATCAGTGACCCCCTCATTTCTGCACCTTGGCTACTCCCATTCCTTCAGATACCAAGTCTTAATTCTATAAATAATGGAATGTTTACATATGACAACTTCTGTTTAAAGTTAGGGAAGTACTTCTATGCCTCAGAGTGAAGTCCTAGATCGTCAAGATGGAACTATACATCCTTGGTTCAATATCCACCCTAAACGTATAAGAGAGACTGAATGGTATTAACCAAAAACAGGGAAATAATTTGTTTGAGAAAAGATTGTGAGATTTTGTCACATTTTTTTCCTCCCCATTACACTCCTATTCTCTTGAGAAAGAGATGAGGGACTTTGTGGAGACCAGAGAGCATGATCCATAACCCCAGCAGTATCCATAACCGCAAAAGCTCAGAACAAGAACCAAGTAGAAATTTGTGCATGGCTAGCTTTTTTGACAATGAAGGAATGAACGTGAGATGGCTATACTGGGACCAGCTCGTCCTAGCATGGTTGGTTAGGGGCAAGATGTGACCTCAGAAGGAAAAAGAACTGCTCTCAAGAGACTGTAAAGGGATTTTCCCCCAAGACAATTACCTGCAGGAGCCAGAGGACCTTGACAGAGTGAATATGGGTGGAGAGGACCATAAGAAACAAAAAGGTAAGCAAAGCCATAGGCAAAGGAGACATCATCTCAATTAAAGGAATTGAAGGTAATAAATCCCAAGTAATAAGGAGTTTCATAGGAACCCCCAAAAAAAGCTCTCTACAAGGGAAAGGATCAGCTCTCAAGACCCACCTCACGCCCAGAGGCTCCCAAGTACAGAAAGAACTGATACTAGAAGAAGACAGTGCCAGTCAAGTAACATCTTGCTTCATGACCCCTGACTACCAACTCTAGACATGAAGGGATCAGAACACACAGTCAGATTGCTGATGGAGAAGCAGAAAACAAAAGTAGAGGAGTAGATGAGAAGCCACTGTATTCCTATTAGCACATGGTAGACTTCCAGGCTTGAAGCAGGTCTAATCTGGGAAAGGAAGAGATTCATTCTTTGATAAAATTTAGAATATTGACTATTAATCTGGACCAATCATTTTACATTATTGAAATATAATGGTTATCATGTCTAGAAAATAGTAGATTATATCCAAGAGTGATAAAAAGGGTGGTGGTTTTTTTGTAAGAGATTTCCTTAAAACAGTTAAGAAAGTAACGCCATGTAGGGAGACAGAAGGTGTGAAAGTCAAATTATTTTCTGTTTGCAGCAGTGGAGTTCCATTTTTTTCCAAAATGAGTATTGCATAGATTTTCAGCTAAGTAAGGATTCTAATTTGAGACTCTTGGCAAAGACCTAGGAGAAATACATCAATTGATATCTCCCCAAAATCCTAAATCCCTTTCATATATTCTGGTTATTTCTAACTGAAATCAGAAACAAACAAAATAAAGATAATATTAAGTAGATTTCCTGCACATCAACTCCTCTCTAATTCATAAGCATGAGTATGCTATTTTCTTGGTTTTTTTCCTTATCGCCAATATCTTTCTATTACATGTAAATTAGATTTTTCCAGAAGTTCAGTTTTTGCATAATCTTGGCCTGAATACTTTCCCTGAAAGTATATTTTTAAGCCCAAAAGCTAATTCAGTTTGACATAATACAGTTGTCATAGAAAATGCCACACAAATTATGAACACAAAATATATTTTACGTATGTTTCCGAGACTATATTCTTTTTTTAATAATGATTTTTATTTTGTTATGTTAGTCACCATACAGTTTATCCTTAGTTGTTTTTTTTTTTTTTTAAGATTTTATTTATGTATTTGTCAGTGAAAGAGAGAGAGAGAGTTCACAAGCAGAGAGAGTGGCAGGCAGAGGGAGAAGCAGGCTCCCTGCTAAGCAAGGAGCACGATGCGGGACTGGATCCCAGGACCCTGGGATCATGACCTGAGCTGAAGGCAGATGCTTAACCAACTGAGCCACCAGGCGTCCCTATCCTTAGTTTTTGATGTAATGTTCCATGATTCACTATTTGCGTATAACACCCAGTGCACCATGCAATATGAGCCCTTTATTCTTAAATATTCGGTAATATTAGAAGTTGTACTGTTCACTAATCTTAACAGTTATCTTTGTTCATAAGCATCATCCAACAGGCTTTTCTTCCAAAATAAAAATGTGTTTAATTTAATTTAGTTGGAACCAATTTATTTAGGCAATTGTCAAAGACTAAACTTAACTTTATATAAACAAGGTGTAGCTCCAATGTGGTTAGCCTCCCAAGAGCTTTCTCAAAGTTTCCCTTGTTACATTATCACATCCCTTCAGTAGAGATTCAACTCAATAATATGCTTGCCAGTAATGTAGATTTTACTAAAGATTTTACTTAAAAACTAGTAAGAAACTTTACATTGCATATCACATTGCAAAATTCTCTAATAGTTCTTACAAGGCACCTCAATTCTTCCTCCCAAGTCCCTCTCTGAGTAAAAGCCATATTTTGCTACTATTGGGAATAATTTTTCTCTGGACTTTAACTTTTCTTCACCCACTAAAAAAACAAAAGTCCTATTATCAGCAGGCGACAATGTCTCGGAGAACAGTTTATATATTCTAAATCACTGTATTAGTTATCACAAATTTCCCCCAAGATTAGTGGCTTAAAACACTCTTTGATACTACACAGATCCTGTAGGTCAGGAATTTGGATACAGATTCTCTGGGTCTTCTGCTTTAAGGTCTCCCACACACTGCAAGCAAGAGCTCCATCAAGACTGAAGTCTTCACTAGACTCAAATGGGGAAGGATCCGTTTCCAGGTTCAGTTATGTGATTGTTGGCAGGGTTTAACCCTTCACTAGCTGTTGTCTGGAGGCTGCCCAGTTTGTTGCCCTGTAGGCCTTTCTACTGGGCAGCTCAAATGTGTCAGCTTGCTTTATCAGAACAGAAAGAGAGAGATACGAGAGGGAAGTCACAGTCTTTTTGTAACCTAATCCTGGCAGAGGCATCCCATCACTTTTGGAATATTTCATCCATTAGAAAGAGATTCACTAGGCTGAGCCCATATCAGTAGATGGGGCTATGCAAAGACTTCAGCAGCAGGAGTCGGAGATCATTGCAGACCATCTTAAAAGGCAGCCTACCACACTACGATGCTTTTAGAGAAATCTCACTTTCCACCCAATTGATTATCAATATATTCACTCAGCAGCATATGTTTTTTCCTAAGAGGGGTTCTATTATTAAGAAAATCATTTTTATTCATAATATCACCAATATACACACTCACGTGCATACTCACACACATGGGCACTCGCATGCCAACACAACCTAAAAAAATACACCAAAGGACATATATGCAGGAAATGAAAATAATTGTCTTATTTGGAAAATTATTCTTCCCTTTATAATACGATTCAAAATACAATAATTTTAAATAGAAAACACTCCTGCATATATCATTGCCAAAATATGCAACTTATAAACACAGTTTCAGAAATATTTCAATTATAGAAAAACAAATATTCAAAAATATTTACATGATTTCAGTCTCAAATTATATAAATAAATAAATATGTTCTGTACAACATGTAAACTTAGAATTTTCACGAAGTCAAAATACAAAATGACTGGATAAAAACTTTTTGAAACAGAGGTTATAAGAAAGATGATTTTAAAAGATCTCTGCTTTTGAAAAATTTTAGTTAATATTCCTTACCCAGCACTACACCGGCGTGTGAACTCTGACAAGTAGAAATAATGGGTTCTTTATTCATCAGCCCTATTGCTGATTCTGGCTTCTTAGAAAAAAGCAGAATGACCTGCTAACCTTAGAATGTTCCATTCCCTTACACTCCCACATTTACATCAAGTACTCAAGGATAGAAAGACCAGTCGGTGAAATAGAAGAGAAATAAACTGAAAACATAAATGGGAACATGGGTGATTTTAATAGCTGCTTCACACCCAGAGACTACCTAACTTCATCTAATGGTTTGTCACACTGAATGCCTAGAATGGTGTGCAGAAGGTACAAAATTTTACTGTTACACCTGCTCCTATCGAGTTTATATGCGTCTGGTTATCTAGGGATATGGAGCTGAAATTGAGAAAAGGAAATAAGATATGAGGGAAATATGTCACTGTGAACGTGAAATGATTTAGAAAAGTAAAAGATGATAATTAAGGAAATCTCACCAATGCCAAAATGCTGAAACTAGGGATCATTTCAATATTATGTCACAGAAATTCAGGATATGTTGTTAATGCAATATATAAATAATACAAATATAATATGTAAAAAATTACAAATAAATAAGAACACTATTAAATAATGTCCAAATTAAAAGAGGACACTGTGAAATTATACAAAATTACTTTCCCCGAAGTGGAACATTATGGTAAGAATAGAAGTAGGAGGTTTTTTTATTTTGTTTTGCTTTTTTAAGGAAAACAAAACAACAAAAACAAAAAATAACAACAGAAAAATTGGAACTCTATCTTTCTTCACCCACTTAGAAAAATAAAGGTCTATGGCTAGTATAAAACCTCTCCCCAGAGAGCAATTTAACTGTTGTGTATTCTAACTTGGAGAATTGGGAAAATGGAATTTTTCCTACATGGAGTCTATTTTCTCATACATATGAAAAGCATTCTGGCAGCCCCCATGCATACAGCAGGCCATGCCTTGATAGATTCATTCATTCATTCATTCATTCATTCATTCATGTCTGGACTTACAACAATTTGAAGAGTTGACCAAAATCTGAAGGACAACTATTCAAAAGTAAGAAATTTTTGTTCAATTGGGCAAAATTGCCCCCAAACTTCTCTGCTTCCAAGAATCATATAAAGAAAAGGTACAGAAACAAACAGTTTTCCTGGGACTTTCCATAGCCCCATCCATTTGAATAAACCATGCAATTTATTAAATACCTTTCAACTTATAGAATTTCAGCACAAGCTCTAACTAGAGGATTCAAGGTATATTCCAGTAAACAGGGAGGGTAGCCGAGAAAATTCCATCCCAAATAATTTTTTGGCACACACAAGGATTGAATAGAAATTACTTCCTGAAAGCAATGGGGAAATATGCAAAGAGTCTGTAACTAAAGACAATTAGGCACATAGCATACAAAGTGCATATGAGGAATAAAACCAGGAAAGGGTGCCTGGCTGGTTCAGTCAGTAGAGCATGGAGCTCTTGATCTCAGGGTCATGAGTTCAAGCATCACATTGGGTGTAGTCAGGAAGGAAGGAAGGAAGGAAGGAAGGAAGGAAGGAAGGAAGGAAGGAAGGAAAGGGGAGGGAGGAAGGGAGGGAGGAAGAGAGAAGGGGAAAAAGAAAGGAAGGAGAATAAAACTAGATGATGAAAACCTGAGAGAGAACTGGACAACAATTAGAGGGATGAATGGGATGAGTGCTTTCAGAAGCAATAAAAAATAGGTTCAACAATATAGAAAACAAAGTCAGAAATGTGAAGAGGACAATTGATAAAATCACTTATATTGAGAATTAAATGGAATAAATGGAATAAATGAAAAAGCAGCTATGGAGGAATTACAAAGTCCTGGAACACTGACACAAAGATCAAACATCAAAATTATTTGGATGACTAGAGAAAAGAATAACTAAAATGAAAGCAATAACACTGTATTATCTGCATTTTATTAAAAAGATAAAATAACAAAAATAATAAAATATTTTAAAATTTTAATATTTATTATTTTTTGAATATCTGAAAAAATCGAACATGTAAATCCAAGGAGATCTCACATAACCAGAAAAAATGAAACTTAATTAAAATTTTAATAAACAGCAGAGCAGAACCTACTGACATTATTGAATTCCTAGAATAAACACAAAAATCTCATATCAAAAAAGACAGAAAAAAGCTGTCCACCTACACATGATTTTTAAAAAATTTTTTTAAAGATTTTATTTATTTATTTTTCAGAGAGAGAGAGAAAGCACAAGCAGGGAGAGAGCAGGATCCCCGCTGAGCAGGGAGCCCGATGTGGGACTCAATCCCAGGACCCTGGGATCATGACCTGAGCAGAAGACAGATGCCTAACCAAGTTAGCCACCCAGGTGCCCCACTTACACATGACTTAAACAAAAAATCAAACTCAGCTTAAAATTCTCTTCAGCATTATTAGGTATCGTGTTATTGTTCGTGTTTGAAGTCAACAGAAAAGAATCCTCAAACTTCATACATTCAAAAATATATCAAATCTATTTGAAGATATTATTCAACTAAATTAATTTTGATTAATCAAAGTGAGGATTTTGTCAATGGAGAAGGAAGTCTTGCAATGAAAGTCCTGGCAATGAATATTGACTCAAGGAAAACATAATTAAATACAAATAACTGTCACTCTCCTGAAGCTCTGTATATATAGGTTAATTTAGCTTTCCCGGCACCTCTGCTCTTCATTTGTCGTTATCTATTATTTATAGACTCTGTTGAGCAGGTTCTGTGACAGGTCCCTGTTAGTGGAAGTTGAGGTGTGTATATATGTGGTATAAAAAGAATACACTCTCAATATTCAACATTAATAATTTTCCCTATTAATCATTTCTTTAAAGATTATTTCTTTAATATGTTAGGGGAGGCATTTTCACTTTCACAGGTTAGTGACTTAATATGACTATTCCTATTCTAGAATTACACAAATGGTAGAAAACTTCATTCTAAGTGGTGTAGAAATACATGTAGAAATAAAGAAATAACCTCTTTAGATGTAGACATAAAATGATACTAGGGAAATACATATTTTCTTAAAAGAATGCTTACCAAATTATGTCATTAATTACTTACTATCATTGTGCTGCTTGTGTGTTTGTATATGTGCATTTTTTGAAAAGCATAAACTAACAACTGTTGGATGGTTTCCCTTCCCAAGTACGATAATTATATTTGGACTTAATTCTGAGCTTGTTACATATAATATTTTGCCAAATATGATTACTTAGAGTCATTGACATGGGCTTAGCATCATAAATATTGACTGTGTAAGAACACTGACCATATTCGTCTAAAATATGAGGATTTTCATCCAAGTACAAGAGAATTTGAAATTGAAAATATGCAAAAATCTCATTCAGTCCAGGATCTTCAGATGGATGTGACATGTCATCATTGTCAATGCACTCATTCAGGCTTTGATTTCAAGAGTCACTCTCCATGTACTATGCATCAGACTTTAGTCACTGCTGTGGGCAATCAAATTATAATAACCTATAAGCCAGAACCAGAATGATAACAATCCCACACTATCTAATCACCTTTCTGCCTCTCTGGTATCTATTTTCTGGAAACAAACAAAAACAAAAGCAAAACACCACATGGCTAATCGCTGACAATAAAAATTTTCTGAAACCTTCCTTCATACTCCTGTACCCACCCATCCATTTCTCCCCGAAGAATCCTATCATTATCTAGACTAAAATGACCACAGAGATCATTGAGCAGATTGAAATTCTTCTGCTCCACATACTTTGTATTTTATTATAAAATCACCACTTTTGGGCATGATTACTGTTTTAAGCAACCTCCAGTTAAATTTTGCTATGGAAGAGCTGAAATAATCAGCACCTCCAATTGTATGTGGGTAAGTGTCCACACTCACACCTGCAACAAGAAGATAGGTATTCTCAGAACTTTTAAATAATAGTATAGCTTCCTTCTTGCCTTGCTTTCCATCTTCCTTCCTTCTAGTATATTTTTTTTCATCCTCCTCTGATCCTTCCTTTGTCTCCCTCTCTCCTCCTCCTTCCCTAAAACGATTATGTGACCTGAGCAAATTAGGCATCTATGGGGGGGGGGGGTTCGGGGAGGGCAGTGGCCCATCTTTGAGTGCTGAAACCTAAATGGAGTGAAGGTTATCTGGGAGGAAGTGCATCAGAGACTCTGTATGTGTTATCAGAGCCTAAGTGGTGTGAAGAGGGCATGTGACAGAAGCCCACTGTGATGTCGTAGAGCCTGGATGGAATATGCAAGGGTTTGAACGGGAGGAGAGAAGTGGTAAAAGGATATCTTGGTGGGTGGTCAGAGCCCCGGTATGGTGAGGAGGTACCTACGCAGAAGATAGCAGCTGTGACAATGGGGATCTGGTTCCACAAAGGGGACACTGATCCAATAGTAAATATACTGTGGATAAGTGGAGCTACATTTCTTACTACTTGAAGAGGGATTACAAAGACAGAAAAGGAGAAAACTAAAATGGACCTTGTGGTGTTAAATTGGAATAGGAATTTGAGGTATCGGTTTCAATAGCAGACATGAGTATAAATTCATGGTTTTTAATACAGAGAGTGATACACTGGAATTGGAGGTATCTGTGTGAAATCATATAATTTTCAATCTATAGAGATAGAGAAGTAAATATGGATATAAAAGGAAGGATTTGTGTGTGTGTGTGTATTTCATTGCTTTACTTACTCATATGGCCTGAGAAGAGCAACACCCTAATGGCAATGACCACACCAGGAATCACAGATCCTGGTTTATAAATGGTATTCTCTATTAAAAGGAATGATGGGATGGCACCTGGGTGACTCAGTTGATTAAGCATCTGACTCTTGATTTAGGCTCACGTCATGATCCCAGGGTTCCAAGATCAAGCCCTGCATGGGACTCAACTCGGTGCCGGGCATGCAGCCTGCTTAAGATTCTCTCTCTCCCTCTGCCCCTCCCATCCCTCCCACCCCTACTCACATGCATGTGCTTTCGCTCTCTAAAAAGAGAAAATTAGTTAAAAAAAAAAAAAGGAATGATGGAAACATATCAAAATAAAAACAGAAACAAAACTAAACAAAATTAACTCAGGAGACAGCTTCAAGGAGTTCATGCTGGCCAAATCTGGGTATGGGAGCAACAACTGAATAATAACAAATAACAAACAGCTCATTAGGCAAAACAATAATTCATTAGCCAATACTGATATAAATAAATAAAAGAAAAAAAAAGAAAACTTTTCCATACAAAAGAATGACAACTCATAAAAGAAACAGTCACATTAGAAAATCATCATTTAATAATTATCATAGCAAAAAGTAGTTGAGCCAAGAAACATCAACTGTATGCTGAACTAGTAAGTAAAATTTAGAGGAGAAATAGAATACCTACATCATCTCAAACTACCTCCCCACAAAATATTTATTAAATATAAGAGAGAAGAGAGTATCTTAACCGAGGAAAAACCAGGCAATCACCACCTTAATCAAGTGACCAAAATCATCAACATCAATAATGTGAGAAATCAAAATCATGAGCCACCTGATAGCATGCTAGGATGCTGAAGTTACGAGCAGAACACAGCATCACTTCCGTGACATGTCTGCCAACAATGCATAACCTAAGTTTAACCATGAGAAAGCACCAGAAAGACCCAAACTGAGAGATAGTCTACAATGTAATTGACCTGTAATCCTCAAAAGGGCCAAAGTCTTGAAAATCAAGGAAAGACTGGACGACTGCTACAGACTGCAAGGTTAAAAAAAAAACATGATGGCTAAATGCAATGAGTGATCTTGGACTGGATTCTCTTGCCATAAAGAAGATCATTGGCATTGTTGGCAACAATTCACTGGTCTGTGGTTTATACAGCAGTAATGTATCGGTGTAAATTCCCTGACTTTGACGGTCATATTGTGATTATACAGGAAATTCTTCTTTTTGTAGGAAATATGAACCCAAGTATTTAAAGCTGATGGAGCACCGTGTTGGCAATTTATTCCCAAATAGTTCAGAAGAAATAAATTCTTTGTAATAGCCTTGCAACTTTTTCTGTAAATTTGAAATTATTTTAAACTAAACCCCAAAAAATAGGATAGCCTACATTCTACTCCCTATGTTTTTCTCTTTCCTTTTGCAGATCGCAGAGTAGGATCCCCTAGCCCAGTATACCACAGAACATTACGTGTGGTGATTTTGCCAATAAAGGGTCAAGGCAGAAAGACACACTCTAGTGGAGATTTTTTCTGTATCACTTTTAGAACAATTGAATAATGTAGATTAATAACCAACTACCAGTTCTGACGTGTCTGGACTAGTTTTTTCACTGCTCATTTGTAAAATTATTGATAGGGAGACAGAATTCCTAATTTCAAGCAAATAGTCCTTCAAAATTATATGCCAGAGCAAGGTTCAGAGGCCAATTACTTTTTTCTTAAACCAATAAAGGATAATGAAGAGAGAATATCACATTAATTCAGGATAGATTCACTGTTTCTACAGTCCTAAGCATAATTTATTGAAAAGTTTTTAATTTAATTGACAGTGTATATACATAATTCAGAGGAGACGACAACCATAGGATAACAGAATTAGAGATGAAAAATCTCAACATGTTGCCAACCAGAGAGAACATCTTTTATCTCATTGCATCTGGGTGTCCTACTAAGTTGGATGTGAAAACCTCTTACAAGAATAATTCAGAAGCAGAAGATACATGTTTTAAAATTCCTCAAGCGGAATTAGATTTTCAGGGAGGGCTGTCATGAAGATTTCACACTGATAACCTCTAAATTCTGGAAGTCGTAATAGGCCTCATTAAATGTTTAACTCATTAGCTTCCTCTTTACATTAGTTTTGGTCAAAATTGCAAAGTATGAACATACTAGCCTTCAATTTCTCTATTCAGAGCCTTCCTGACTTATGCCTCTAGATCCTAAAATCTTAGAAGTCAAGCCAAGCCCCGAGTCCTTTCTGTCACTAAAGTAGGCTTCTAATTAACTCCTTAATACAAAAGAATCGGTGGTAAAATATGTTACCCTTCCAGTAATATTAGTATTTTGGTGGTCGGATGTATGCTGAATCCTTGAGGAGAGTGTGAATCTTTGACAGGTATAGTTTAAGCACCTGCACTGTTCATTTGCATCCCCACCAAGTATTTCATGTGGAAGAAAGAGCTGAAAACCAAAGTAGATATGAAGAAAATTCCTAACATAACACAACACCCACAACAAACACTTGATAAATATTTAGTATGAATATTGAAATTGTCCATATTTTTAACACAACCTGACAAATAATCAATTTATTTTAATTATTTCAGTCTTCATAACTGCTTAGTCATTTCAACAATTTTTATCCATATCTTTGTGCCTCAATAATTTATCACTAGGAGCAAGAAATGACTAAATAGGACAATGTTTCAGTTGTTTTACAAACATTCTAGTTAGGACATCAACAATCTGTTAAATAGCTTGGTTAACATTTTGTCATCATGTTAACATTAACTCTAATTAGGACATTGATTTAAACTGAATACTGTCAATACCTTCCCCCCAAAATAATGAATTCATTTGAAGAAACTTGTGGCAGACATTTTTAAAAGCAATCTCTACATCCAGCACGGAGTCCCCCATGGGGCTTGGACTCATGACCCTGAAATCAAGACCTGAGCTGAGATCAAGAGTCAGATGCTTAACCAACAGAGCCACCCAGGCACCCCTGTGACAGATATTCTTAGCGTGCTGGCCTTCTTTCTGTTCTCCCTAGCAACCTTCTGAGATCTGACCACATAACCCAGCTCTACTGATGAGACATACTGAAGATTAAGGGGTGGAGTTCCAAGCCTCTCCCTCTCCTCTCTCCCTCTCCCTCTCTGGCATGTGAACACTGCCAAATACCTGCCACATACCTGCCAAATACCTGCCAGTTTAGCAGTCAGTTTGAACCAGTGCCAGCAAGCATTAGGGTAAGGACCACCCGCTGAAGACTGTGTCTGGGTTCCCTGATGACATTTTTTGGAAGAGAGTTTGCTTTTCCCAGGTCTTCATATTGTTGTGAGATTAAAAAAAAAAAAAAAAAAATCTTTTAGTCACTTAAAGCACAGTTCCTTGAGTTTTATGTTGTGTACTTGTAAATGTAGTCCTTACTGATGCAACATAAAACGAACTATTCCACAGTCTGGCTCGATATACTGAATTGTCAGCAATAGGAAAACAACAACAATGACAACAGCAAGTCCACCCTAGTAAAACCGAAATCTCAACAGGGACCTCAATGCCTCTCAGATATTCAAGAAGTCTTGGCTCATATTTCCCTATCTCCTCATAATTTGGGGTTCCTTCCATTTTTATTTTTTAATTAAAGATCTGTATGTATTCTAATGAAGATTTATGCTCCATAGCGTAAAATATTCTGTCATTCCTTTGTTGCCCTTGTCTTCTGCTCATTTTCTATCCTTTGGATTCTCCTCTGGAGCTTCACATTTTCTCTTAATTAACCAGAGTGCCTTCCATCTCTCTTTGTGAAAGTATTTCAAGCCAATAAACAGACCCTGGAGACTCAGTTTCTATAATGAGGACCAAACCTATTTACCAAACACAAATGGCTCTTTACTTCAGAGAATTATTGTATAAATGAAATGTACCCCTTCTAAGTGTTATGCATCAGCAATGAGTTATTGTAATGTCCTCATTGTGTTAGCATCTACTCTCCCTCCACACAGAAGAGGCTAGGGTACATAGTTGTTTCTCTCATTTCGGGAGGTTTTTACGCCATACCCTCCTGCTCAATTCCCTGCAGGTTATCCTGAAAAGCACAAAAACAAAGAGAAAGATATGCATATCACTGCCAAACTACATTGTCTTTTGCTGGAAGCAAAACTGCTACCCACTCTTAGCAAAAAAACGTGGCACTTCCTCTACCCATGAGAGAGCCCTGAATGATAATTAAAACCTAGTTTAATTAGATACATGTGGATAAAAATCAATAGGAAAAATTTTATTCTTCTTTTTGAACTTGAATAGTCTGCTGTAGCCTTGTGGCACCATCACTCAACTCCCTACCTTCCTCATGTGGCTCAGACTGTGAAAGTATATTTGACTGTGGCTTTTACTAAGGCTTTTCAATTACTTTGAACGATGTTCTCTTTTCCATGCCCATCTATGTACTAAATCAGTTGATGAGTGTCTATACACATAATATTTACAGCAGAGGGAGGTATGTATATTTTCAGTTATATCTAGAGAATGACTGAAGTGTAAGTCCTCAGATTCCTTCACCTGTATTCTTTGCCCAGACTTGCGATGCCCCCACTTGTGAATTTTACAAGTATGCATCTCAAAAAAGGCCTTGGAGAATCTAAGGAGAAAAAAACCTGTTCTTCGAGTGTTTGTATTTTATAAAAAATCTATGCAATCCTTATTTTTCTCAATTAGCAGCAAAATGATTTAAAAAAAAAAACTTCTTTGTGAACAGACTTGTTCAAAAGCCACTGGCCTTGGCTTAGTATTTGGGGACTGGTATGCTAGACTGATAAATAAGAACATGCAATAGCCATGCATCCAGGACGTATATTTAGATGAAACACACTTAGTGGGGTTGTGTCTCACAAGGTTTAATTTGAAGTTTTCAAATTATCCTATTTTTTGTTCCTACCACTTAATCACCACTTGAATTTTCCCCTTCTGATAACAATTGGCAATGTCAGGTCTCTTTTTATTAAAGGAGGGGGGCTCCTGGGTGGCTCAGTCAGTTAAGCATCTGCCTTCAATTCAGGTCATAATCTCAGGGTTCTGAGATCGAGCCCCAGGTCTGGCTCCCTGCTCAGCGGGGAGTCTGCTTCTCCCTCTCTTTCTGCCCCCCCACTCGCGTTCTCTCTATCTCTCGCAAATAAATAAATAAAATCTTTTTTTAAAAAATGTAAAGAAGGTAAAATAAAGAAGCACACATACAAAAAAACCTCAACTCCCTAATGAGCATCTATAATATTATAAAATGTCCTTGTGAGGTGTTCCATGAAATCCTGCCTTTCTTACTACAAATCCGCGTGGGTGGGATTTTCTTTATGTTCATCAACCGAAACAAAATTTTGCAGAAGATTAAAAGAAGCAGAAATGAGGATTCCAGGTGTGTTTTTAGTAAGCCAGACATACAAGAAATTTCAAAAAAAAATAAATAAATAAATAAATAAAACAATGCCACTCTTCTTAATATCTTTTTTTGGCAAATATAGGAATTTTTCTCAAAAGAGCTTATGTATGTTAAAATGCAGAGGGTTTGTTACTGTTATTTTAAAATAATATTTTAAAACATTTCTCAGTTTTAATTTCTACTATGGTAAATATCAACAGATAAAACCCACGCAAGCAAAAATTCTTTGTGGCCACTGACAACTTTGAGTTTAAAAGTGTCCTGAAACCAAAAAGTTTAAGAGTCTCTGACCATGCTTCTACTGACTGATACAGAAGCCCGCTGTGCTGCCTTCTTATCTGATTGCAGTTTTCCCTGAAGCATCAGAATAGGCATTAAAAGCAAACCAAAAAAAACACCAAACTTTCTTGTTCTGTTACATGTGAAACAGAAAATTCTCCTTTCTTGAATTTTTACTCTGCAAAGCATCTGTGGTCTTAGGTATGAAGTAGCTTTACGTTGTAAAAAGCCTAAGGCTTTGGTTTCTTTTTTCTCCCCTGTCCTTTGGTTTTTACTACTTCTACTTCTTCTCCTTCTCCCTCTCCCCCTCCCCCTCCCCCTCCCCCTTCCCCCTCCCCCTCCTCCTCTTCCTTCTTCTTCTTTTTCTTCTTCTTCTTCTTCCTCTTCTTTTTTCCCATTACCTTTCTTTTTTATTCTTTCCCTATCTTTATTGTACCTTAACGCTAAACTTTCTAAGTTGAAAAAGAATTGGGGTAAACAAAATTTGAGGCTGAAATTAACACTCCGGAACACATCTAATAAAAATAAATAATAACACATTTAACTGGAAGGTGTTGCCTAACAAATAAATATTAATAACATGAATAGCTTACCTACATTTCAGCCTTACTGATTTGAGATTTCTGAACCTCAACCCAGGGAGGTCTGGGGTGGGAAGAGAGAGTCTGCATTTCTAAGTTGCTCCCAGACCACATGTTGAGAACCGAATCCTGGGATATCATCAAGTTGATGTGAATTGAGGATAGAAAACTCCAAGCCATTTCCCTTCACCCTCCTTTGAAGATGTTATTGTCTTCTTATTCCTGTTGTCGTTGTCAACCACACACTTGCTGGCACCCCCTTACCCACCATCATTGGGACACACGGACACAGGTTTCTTTCATTCTAAGATCTGTTGTTTTTCTGTATCTTTTTATTTTTGTATTAGGCATTTGGTCACCCAATAACCATATAGTTTCCAGAGCTCCTTTAGTGCCTCCTCCTGAACAAAATCATACACTTCTCGACCATTACATACTCATGTCCATAGTGGTCTGTCCTGTCTTTGCCCAAATTCTCTTTTCATAAATAAATAATGCAGAAACACCGTATTCCCATTACAAATTTGAACATTTCTATTTTTTTATGTAAAAAGCTTCAGTATAAATAATCATTCTTCAAGCAAATAGGTAAAAAAGTGATGCTTCACATCACTATTCTATAATATTAAAAACAATATCTATTGCCATTTATCAAGTACTTACTATATATTAGTTACAAAAAAAAAAAAAAAAAAAAAAGCTTGCACCAGACAAGATGAGCAGAGAAAAGTTGGTTTTACTTTAATACTATTGCCAGCAATAGGGGTCTAGAGAGCACAGAGTCTGGAAACTCAACTCTGCTGAAATGAAAGGCAGGAGAGTTTCTAAAAGTTGGGGTGGGGATATGGGGCATAGGCTCCATGTTGGCTAACTGGCTGTACCCCAAAGAAAAGCAAACTCTCCTATCTTCTGCCATGAGGTAATTTTATAAATTGAAGCAAGATGCCCACTGAAGTTAGGCTCCTACCCTCTCACAGAAACTGGGAGGCAGGTTGCTGTCTTCCTTGATGATTACATTTCAAAGGGATAGCCTCAGAGTTCTTGACAAACACAGTCCTGAGTTATAAAACTGGCAAGAGGCTTTTAAAAAGATTTACACCTGACAAAGGCAGAGAGAAAATATACAATAACCAGCTTTGTAAAGAGGTCAGAAGCATAGACTCAGGAAAAAGCTCTCTTAAGTTCATTAAGGCTCTCTGGGCCATAGGCAGTAAGTTGAAGGATTTTAATAATAGTAATAATAATAGCCAGTATTATTGAGGGGTAATTAAATGCCAGGGATTGTACTATAGAGATGTGGAATGTGTTGCTTCATCTAATCTTATCAACACTGGAAATAGGGATCATCATTATCCCCAATTTAGAAACGATGAAACTGAGGGTCACGGGGGCTAAGCAATTTTCCAAGACCATTGTTTAAATGTCAGAGTCAGGATTTTGTTATTGTCTGCTCTGATTCCAAAGTCTGTGCCATATGGCCACCTTCTCATCCTTTGCTTTTGACGTAGGAAAGAAGGTTAGGGTTCAAAGCCGATGGCCAAGAAAGAATGCTTGAGAAATTTTTGGTGCAAAAAGGTGGCTTTATTAAAGCACAGGGACAGGACCCATGGGCAGAAAGAGCTGCACTGGGGTGATGAGGAGTGGCTCATTATATACTTTAAAGTTGGGAGGGGGTTAGGGATAGCGTTTTGGAAACAAAGTTTCCAGAACCTTGAGGTTGCTAGCTATTGTTGCGAAAAGGTCATTTATTACTGTCTAATAAAACCTTAGTCTTCAGACCCTTCAGATGTATATCGGTGGGTCATATGCTTGGGGATGTTTGCCAACATGTATCTTGGGGAGTTTAGAGATAAAGGAAATTTCTAAAGGAATTTTTGTATGTTAATGTAGACTTACAGGATTCTGGGGGTGGGGCTGATGTTGCCTTTTGCCCTTAGCAAAGTATTAACATCAAGGCAGTTGAGTCCCTAGAGGAGTGCCACTCTGCCTGTTTCAAGGACTTGTCAATGGTCTGTAGGTAGTGAAGAAATTTAATAATTTCTCTTCTGCCTTTGTTTCCCACATCAGTTATCAGCAACACTTCCCAAGAGTTGCTATTAAATATATTTGCTATTAAATATATTTGTTGAGAAACTATATCATTTGAATGAAATACTTTGATTTAGTGGAGTTGGTAGAGAAAAAAGTTATGTGGCTAATTAGAAAATACATTTTCTTTAAGAAAAACCTTCGTGGGTCTTTATTACTGGAAAATTATACCTGAACACTAAAAGCAAATTCCTTCAATACTGTTTTCCCATGGGAATACTTAACAGGGAGTTCTTATCAGACATTATTGCATGGTAGCAATAAAAATAAATAGGGGTGAAATATATAAAATGCATCAGCATGGAAAGGTAGGAAATCCATTTCATCTTCTGGCAAAGAAAAAGAAAAATTCATCTATGTAAATAATACTTAAAAGGTATTTTCCTGGTATTTCCTACTGGTGTGGTCTGACACATCCAATTATAGGTATTGGTGTATTTTTCCCTTATATAGGTAACATCAAACTTATGCTAAAATTTAGTTCATAGATGTTAATATACATACATTATGATTATAAAATAATTTTGTTTTCAGACTAATACAGATTATGTTTATGTTTTCTATAATTATCTTTGCATATATTCCCTAGTCTCTTGCTAAAAAAAAAAATTAAAGGTAAAAGGCTTTTTTAAATGTCACTTTACTTGGTGCTGCCATTATTATTATTCACATGTTTGTCTTTTCTGAGAAAATTACGTATACAAAATGCCAGCACATAGTGCACCAGAGATCATCAGTACAATGAATACTAGAAAGCTAGAGGCATATAAAAATAGAACATCTTCAAGAAAAGATTCTGCATAAAAAACTACATACTTGGATTCTTTCTTATGTTTTTAATGTGAACTTTTGATTTGACAAAAACTGCTATGAATAAAAATTTATTCATGGAACTTGCTTAAAAGTTTGTGCATTCAGAATTTTACTTAAGTATTAAAGCATAAAACCTTCTTCCATTATTGTGATTTGACAGATTCTTTTAGTCGTTTCCAATATTTAATTGAGTCACACTGGGCCCAAACCTGATAGTCTCTGCAGGTAGTTTTCTTCTAGGCTTTTTGTTTTTTAGTTTTTGTTATTGTTTTTGTTATTGTTTTTGTTTCATCCTACCTTTCCAACATTGGAGCCATTCTGAGATGCTTGCGGTACTTAGAACATGAAAAAGAGAGGGAGGCAATTTCTCAGCTAAGGCCAAATAAAGATTTCCTAAGTAGGACGGCAATATCTTTTTTCATCCAAAAAATAGACCACCCCAAACACCAGTAAATAAGCAGCATTAAAGTGTACTCCATTTTCTGCCTGCCTGTCCTACCCATTTGCCTACCATCGGAGACTATATGTGATCATCTTTTGTTTTCTTATCTTTCATTTCCATTCTCTTTCATTTGAAGGAAAACATAGCGCATTTTTCTGTCACAAACATTTATGTCCTCCTCTAGCAGTCCTAAACCACCGACTTCTCGACACAGTAGTTGAAGATTTACAAATTGAGTTTAATTAATCCCTCTTTGCTGAAATGGAGTAGTGTTAAAACTTTGTTCATAGCTTTTCAATTGCTCTTATCAAACCTTCAGGGTTTCAAGAGCCTTGGGCTGTGACAGCTTAATAGGAAGGGGAAAAAAAACAACCTACCACCACATCTTGAGGGAATACAACCTCAGTGTAATATCTTGCATAATCACTTCTACCACCATTTTATAAGTGAAATCTCTTCTCAAAGAATATAAGGTACTATTTGTTAATTAGTGTCTATAATTTTTCTTCAGTGAAACAATATGCAAACATTACCTGAACAATTTGTGTTCAGAAAATATTTTTTCAGCTCCTATTTTTAGAAATTATCCAGCTACTGGTTAAAAAAAAAAAAAAAAAAAAGTCCAGCATGAATCCATAATAATCAGTTCTGGCCAGATCAGTGTTCATATTTTCATGGGGCATTATCAAAATTGGCTTTAAAAATGATTGTGGTACAATTCTGAGTGGTGACTACAATGTCTAGTAATTATTCTCTCCAGAATGGCTGAGGCAAGTGTATTTAGCCACAAGTGCACACCTGTCAGCCATTTTCTCTTCTATAACCAATAAGTACACATCCATTCAGGAATTTGTTTTGGATTTATCTGAATTGACCAAGCACTCATCCTGTGAGTGAACAAGTGTTGAGATAAATTTTGAACATATTTATGATCTTCAGACTAGTATTTCAAGTCTGATATAGCTTTATCCACACCGTACAGCTTCTGCTTTTACTAATAAATATTCAAACCCACCCACACGCAAGATTTTTAAAATAACTAAGGAATTAGAAATTTCACATATAAATGTAAATGATCTGAAATGACCCACCACTAAGTTAATTTATCTAAAAAAATATTGAAAATATTTCATCAATACCTGCTGCAGAGAAATACCAAAATACCCAAACCTAGAAATTATTAGACCAAGAATAAAATCAAATGTTAAAATTTTCAGATTTTAGCTAAGAGTAGCAATGAGAATCATTAATCTAAAGCAATAAACACTATATTTTTCCATGATTTTAAATGCTTAACCAACAAATAACATTTTTCAGTCTCTAAACAATACATGACAACATCAATACCGTTAAATTTAACCCCTTCTGTGCTAGTGATATAATTTTTGAATGTAGGTGAGGTTTGGTGGGGTGAGGTCTGGAGCCGACAGCCAAGAAAGAATTCTTGAGATGTCTTTGGTGCAAAATGGTGGTTTTATTAAAGCACAGGCCAGGACCCATGGGCAGAAAAAGCTGCTGCACTGGGGTTATAAGAGGTGACTGATTATATATTTGGGAGGGGTGACTGATTATATATTTGGGAGTTGGGGGACGTAAGGAAAGGGGAGGTTTTCACAGAAGAACTTTTATATGCTAAAGAGGACCTACAAGATATTGGAGGCTTTGCCATTGTCAAGTTAAGGGTTTTTTTTTCCCCCTTCTAATAAAGCATTAACATTAAGACAGTCGGGAGTTTACTGGAGGAATATTATACTCTGCCTATCACAAGACCTTGTCGTTGGGCTGCAGGTTATAAGGAAATTTTATTTTATTTACATTCTCTTCTACCTTTGTTCCCCACATCACTAGGGATGGGTGGGTGATGTTAGCACTCCAGGAAATTGAGTCTGTGGGTCTCTGGAAGGCAGGCTATTGATAAGAATGTTTTTTTCTTGTCTATCACTAAGACATTTGTCAACTGAGGGAAACTCATGTCTCACTGGACTGTGATCTCCATTAGTTAACCATTTGTCTTCCCCTTCCCTTGGCTTCAAGGCAGCCAGGAGTGCCTGAGGAAAGTCACACATATCCCACCTAGGAGTGTGTGTGGAAGGGTGGGGGGTGTCAGCTTGTGCTTTGTCCTCAGCTTGCCTTCTGCTCCCACATCACTAAAATAGTAATAGCAGATGTGGCTATCCATCTCTGAGCAATCACAGAAATGGTGTGTTCTAAGGAGTGGTACTAAGAACTGCCTATATTAGAATTGCCTGAGAATATACAGATGCACAGATTATATATATAGAGAGAGATGAAAGATAGATTCAGATCTATCTCTACCTCTACATCTCTCTAAAAAGAGAGGTCAATGGATCTAGATGAAGATATATATATATATATATAAAAGCCCTCCCTATATACATATGATCTAGATCTATACAGATACCTAGAGATGGATAGAGAGACAGACAGACAGACAGAAATAGACTCCAGACTCACCCCTTCCCAAACCCGTACTCTGTCCACTCAAATTATCCCTGGGGAGATTAAGAAAGATTCCATGACCTCCTCCTACGCAGTTGACATGTAAATTAGAGGAATGGCCAGAACTCTCCTCGATGGTTCTGATTCGGCAGAACTACAGTAGCTGAGGAATTTGTATTTTTCATAAGGTCCCCAGGCATCTTTGATGTACAGCCAAATCCGGAAACCTCTAATCCAGAGCAAATGTAATTTCTCAGGAAATTTTCTCTCTTCTTAATTGTATTACTGAATGTAGAATTTACAATTTTGGTTCCACAAGTAACAAAAGACATAGTATTCAGACATATAATCAGAAATGTTAGATATAAAGTCTAAATGTGTTTGCTATGTTCAGATTAGTCTCCAACAGTTAATTACCATTGTTAAGGAGGCAAAATTTTCCTTTAACCCTTCTTGATTCTGTGACTGGTCTAACAATTAAAATGACATAAAACAGATTAACAGGAGAAAAACAAATTTAATTGTATACATNCAGCCAGACTATTGAGATTTATATAATAGGAGTCTGGGCTATAAATGGCAGAAAGGCAATTCATAGGAAGGTAAGAGGAGGAAATGTTTAGTAAATAAAAGTTGCCCTATTATGCAGATAGATTTCCTAGATAAAAAAGTTATCTCCTGCAATAGTGCTATCCTTGTGCAGGCCCCCTTTCCAATGTAAATTTCCTTTATAATTGCAGATTTTCCCCACAAATAAGGAAATTTATATTGCTTTTAGGCAGTTCAGGGGCAGTAAAGAGCTTTTCTGAGTCTGCTGGGTACTGTTTCCCTTTAGCTCAAAATAATCCTCAGGCTAAATTGTCATATTTTGGAGAGACTTGTTCTGACTCCTTTGCCATTGATTAAGCACTTTTCGTGTAAACCTGTCTACAGTTTAAGTGCAGTTATTCCTATGACACAGACAAGAAATATGCACTGTTGTCCTATAATTGCTCATTGACACAGGAAAAAATAAAGGATGTTACAAAATGATATATTACTTGGTGTTAGATCTCCATATAGCAATCAGAATGCATTTCAAACTAGAGATATTTGAGAACACTTAGGAAGAGAATAAGATTTAGGAAAAAGGCCCTTTATTTCTTTTAAACACACACGGGATAGTATATATTTTTTTTTATTTCTGTACTTAGATGTATGTACATATATGAAAGGAAAGTTTGTTAGATATACATTAAATTCATAAGAGTAAGAAAAATATGGCAGTAAGGATAGTAAACAAAGTAAAAATAGTAATAAAATGAGAATAAATAAAGGGGCTTGGACAGACCAATATAATAGCATATCACGATACAGAATAAATTTAAGTCTGTGAATGTGAATTTAAAATGCTAGAAAACAACATCTAAAATATGAAAATGCAAAGGCTTTGTTTCTCATACCATAATAGCTGTTGACACTAAGTCTACAGATCATATTGGTTTTGTGCAATAAGCACTATAGAATGTAACACGTAAATTTTAAAAGAAATAAAATGTAATTTTTACAACTAGCATTCGAGAGCTCCACTCGGGGTAAGAACCACCTTTATTTAGAAAATATCTTGATAGGCCACTGTAAGTGAGAACTGTGTCTCAGGAACCTGATATGAACAGAAACAGTAGAACAGGAAATTGATTCTACATAAAAAGTTAGCAAGTAACATACAGTGCTTATGACAGAGCACAGCCAAGACTTGGAGCCTGGAGATAATGTTGCCTGGCAGAAAACGCCATTGGTGGGATTCCCAGTAATGGTGGGGTTCCCAACACACTTCCTGTACAACAAGGAAATTTAACATTCAACTTTAAATTTGTGGTGCGTCAACATGAACACCTACTTGCTCTGAAAATATGGAGGCAAATTCAGCCTAAAGTTGGTGATATTTGAAAAATAAATTGGGCTGATTTTCAACACAGAGTAAAGAACTTCCACAAATGGAACTAATTCTAAAAGAGCTGGGCCAGGGAAAAAGGCAGTTAGGAGAAATATAAGTGTCTCATGTCCATCCCCCACCCCCAACCACACTCCTACTCTCCCTCTCAATTATCCCTGAAGAAGTTCCAGGACCTCCCCCTACCCAGCTCACATGTAAAAGAGAGGAATCACCAGGACTTTGTAATTCTGCAATAATTTTTCACACATGTAATCTCGTGATTCTCACATAAGCAAATTGGATTGGAAAATTATAGTTCAGATACATAAATGGCTAGGCGATGTTTGCATTTTTAGGTAGGTGTAAGTGAAAGCTGAACAATTTAATAGAAGTTTTCTAACTTACAGCCCCACGTTCTCTTAGCTCCACTAATTATCTCCAAACATTGTTGATGAAGAAATATATACCAACTTCAAAATAAAAGTTTAGATATTCTATCTTAAACCAGAGTGTGTAATCCAGCTTCTTAAAAATTTAGTTTAAAAACAATTTATTTAAGGGGCGCCTGGGTGGCGCAGTCGTTAAGTGGCTGCCTTCGGCTCAGGGCGTGATCCTGGCATTTCAGGATCAAGCCCCACATCAGGCTCCTCCACTAGGAGCCTGCTTCTTCCTCTCCCACTCCCCCTGCTTGTGTTCCCTCTCTCGCTGGCTGTCTCTGTCTAATAAATAAATAAATAAATCTTAAAAAAAAAAATTTATTTAAAAACAAGTAGAACTATTTTAATAATTTAATAAATAAATAATTTACATAGAAATAAATTTATAAATAAATAATTTAATAAAATAATTAGAATTATTTTAATAATAATTCCTGATCTCTGAGCATATTTTAGAGGTTGTTTTGTTCCTTGTTCTTCCAGTTGCAAAATTCCATAGAGTGCAAGATGGTTCTGCTTCTACAATAGGCTCTGCTACAGTCATAGCACAGACCCAATGGGCATTGACATTACGCGACGTGAATACAAAAACACTCCTCAGAGGCTGAAACTGAATACGCAGTACAATTAGGACTATATTCGTATTTTAAATCCATATACATAAAGTTAGATAAAATAAATGCCTTGCAAGTATTTGTCAAATCCATAAAACAGACTTATCAAATTAATTAAATCTAAGTTTGACTAAATTAATAGGACAATTTGATCAGAATGGTTACTTAGTTGTACAGATAGATGGAATCTTAGTGACAGTTAATTTTATCAAATCCTAATGTACCCCCAAAGACTTATTACCTATGTCCATCAAGAGCCTGGAATTTAAATTCTGAAGGATGTAACATTTTTTAACAGAACCTAGACCTCCTGTGAGAAGACAGAATAAGAAGTGCATGACATCTAGTGGCAGTTGCTGCCGTAACAGCTGAGAGTCCTAATTTGTTACTCAGAAATCTGCTTTGTTTTTAATGCAATTCTATACAGGTAGTTTTGAGCTGCTTATTTACAATTTTTTTATTCATTAATGCAATTATAGATTCATGAGAGTCATATCATCTTTTTATGCAACTTTGGTCATACGGCAGTTCGCCCCGTATCTTAAAAGAATGCATGCTGTTTCCCCAAACACCTTTCCCTTTTGATCATTTTCTTTAAATACATTCCTTCTAAACATACAGCAAAGATTCACCATATTGCTCATCTCATAAAATCAATTTTTTCACATCTGAATTAATGTGTTGAAAATTATTTCAGAGGGACTATATTAAAATTCAAAATCTTCCATTTCATTTTAGGTGCAAGCTATTCTATTTAAGCAAATAAAGAAGAACCACACTCTCATTAACTATAGCTCTTATTTTCAAGCCCACCAACACATCTGTGAAAAGCTTAAGGGCACGAAGATCTTAAATGCACGAAAGCTTAAATGTTCTTGGGGAAGAGCATTAAGAGATGTACATAAGGAACAGTAATAGTAACAACGGCCAATGTTTATTGTGAGCGTACAATCTGCCAGGTAATTGTGACAAGTGATTTACCTATATCATTTCATTTAATGCTAACAAAAACTCTGGAATAAGGTACTGTCTTTTCCAGAAAATATTGAGGTTTAAAAGTTTAGGCAACTTGCCCATGGCTAAACAGCCAGGGAGTACTAAGAAACTGACTCTAGAGCCAAATTTGCAGGCATTATGTTGCAGCGGATGCGTAGTTTCAAACCTAATTTCACTCATTNNNTCTTTCCTTAATTTATTCAACAATATCAAGCACTTAGAGTGTGCCTAGAACTCTTCCATATGCAGGGGACACATTAGTAAAATGCTGTTTAAGCAGAGACTTGATGGAAATTCCTAGTCTCTAGGAAACCAAAGTGAGGAGCAATGGTTATAAACAATAACAACAGCAACAAAGAGTAGTAAGGGAGGAAGGGGGAAAATGACAATTAAGAGATGGAGGGATTTAGGTGGGACCTAAGATAAGAGAGCGAAGAGGAAATCTCTCAGTATATATCCTTCGAATGCTCCCGTGGTTTAAGTACCTTGGCACCAGTGACAAGACGGCATATTTTTGCAAGGTAGCCTTGATATTGTTTATTAGAAATTCTAGGAAGTATTCCAAAAATGCTGCCTGAATTCCAAAAATACTCCCTTTCACTTCTCTGGTTCCTCTATGCAATATCTTCACATACTTGATGTTTGGACACTGTATGTGTTTTTCTCCATAGAACTCTGTTCAAAGGGACTTTTCTACAAAGGAAGAGGGTGATAATAATTCAAGTCAATGCAAATGTGTGTGTTTGAGCTGATAAGGATTAAAAGACAATCTGCAGTCACAGAAGACATCTTTTAAGCAAACTGATGACACCTTTCTCTTCCTTTGACTGTATACTTTATTGCCTATTGATAAAAAATGGGTTACAAGATTAGCACATAGAAGAAAAGGACATATTGAAACTATCTTTTATGGGCACTTATTCAACAACTAATTAGATTTGGATGAAAGTTATTTCTTTCAACTTGCTAAATATGTTTCCCTACTGGGGTTAAGAATTCCAGTTAACAACTCTATTTATAGCTGATAGAAAGTGTTCAAAGGGTGCATCAGCTTGCCCCAGTCTATGTGATTCTGCAGATAAATCACCATGAGTAAAGTCGTGCAATCTTAAAATGATCTATCACAACTGAAAATCAATTTATCAAGCACATAAAATAGTGCAGGATAATTCACTTCCAAGTAATAAATTACACATGCATATCAATGCCACATGTAATGCAATGCCTCATAAAAAATAAGCTTAAAATTCTTAAAATATATGATTAATGAAACTAGCACAGCCTGAAAAATATATATTATACTGCTTACACTAACCAATATATTATACTCAGAGTTTTATGCTTCTGAGAAATGGCATTTACATATACAGTATCAACAGTGCAGATAAATCAGGATTTCTTGCACTAAGTCCAATTCTTTGGGTAGTGATTCATGTTTCACTTTTAAAAATGGTGATTTACACTAATGTATTTCTCATAAAATATCTAATACTGCCTACACTTATTGCCAAAACTATGTTCTAACCCTCTCTATCAGGATGCCCAGAGAAATGCTTCCCAAAGCAATAATAAATTTGTGAACTTTGATATTTCACAATAAAGTGACAATATTTCAAACACAGAAAATTCTTGCGCTGCAAACCTGGACCTCCTCCTTGGCCTATCCATCTGCTGCAGATATCAGTAGCTAATTATGTTTGGGGGGCTGAGAATTCACCGTTTTAATGTGATCTCGGATCTGTCCCATTTGACAGTCTGCACTGACCACCGCATATATGAATGCAACGGAAAACACCTTTTGGAGGCATTCTTATTAGAGAGTACTGACAATGTTGAAGTTCAACTGAAACTGCTCCTCCTGGAAAAAAAGTGATGATTAAGAAATCTCCCTACCCTTCGGTGTCCCAGGAGACAGTTTACTACAAAGAATCACTCTTGGGGACACCTGGGCGGCTCAGTCGGTTAACTGTCTGCCTTGGGTTCAAGTCATGATCCCAGGGTCCCGGGATTGAGTCCCACATTGGGCTCCCTGCTCAGCAGGAAGCCTGCTTCTCCCTCTCCCTCTGCCCGCTTCTCCCCCTGCCTGTGCTCTCTCTTAAAAAAAAAAAAAATCACTCTTGCCCATATGGCGGCCGAGGCTAGACTGGTGGACGTTTCCCCTGTGTACCTTTGGCAAGGCCAGACACAGATTCTCCAAATTCCCATTCTTTGTCTCATAAATGGGTAGCTGAACTGTTTGTCCCCACTAACCAATCTGGACAAAATGCTCAATAATTGATCAAACTTGAGTTGGACTTCTCTGTTTCCCATAGGTCCCTAAGTTTGGTCCATCCTAGAGCGTGAGCAAGCATTGGAAGGCTGAACAACCTGCTCTTAACTGCCCCCCCCTTGAGAATCAGCTGACCACAGGTACTTTCCTGCTCAACTGACCAACCATGCTACCTACTCATCCTACTCCCCAGTGCCCAGTTATCTCTAGCCTTTCTTATTCCTCCCTATAAAAGAAAAGCCTCTTCTGCCTGGCCATGGAGACACTGAAAGCTCTCATGAGTGGGAGTGTTCTCTCGATTTCAATAGTTCTCCCTCCAGTGCTGTAGTCTTTTAGAATAACGTCTCTCCTCACCAACGTCAGGATCTGTCTTTTTATTTGATGGCATCAAAAAAATAGAGAATAAACTACGGCTACTGAGATCTGAGTATTTGCTCCTGAAGTTCTAACTGCTACATTAGGACATTGCTTTTATTGCCTTAGTAACAGCCTTACTCACATATAATTCACATACCATAAAATTTACCCTTTATTTTTTATTGTATTATTATTCTTTTTAAAGATTTTATTTATTTGAGAGAGAGAAAAAAAAAAAAAAACAAGCAGGGCAGGGGGGAGCAGAGGGAGAAGGAGAAGCAGTCTCCCCATTGAGCAGGGGGCCCGACATGGGCACGATCCCAGACCCTGGGATCATGACATGAGCAGAAGGCAGACACCTAACTGACTGAGTCACTGAGGCGCCCCATTTTTATTATTTTCTTAAATAAGCTGTATGCCCAACATGGAGCTTGAACTCATGACCATAAGATCAAGAGTCACATGCTGTACAGACTGAGTCAGCCAGGCACCCCCAAATTTATCCTTTAAAAGTATACAATTCACTGGTCTTTAGTATCTTCTGAGAGTTGTACAAGTATTACCATTAGGATATTCCATTTTGAACTGTCTTAAAATCTTGTGTCAAATTTTTTATGTAAATGTAATTTCTATACTCATTTCCACATTTCTTAAGATTGGAATTTTCACCACAAACATATCTATGAATATAATATCAATGCCTCTTTTTCATCATTATTTTCCAACTTATGTTTAAAACATTTCAGTTCCATTCCTGCCCTATCCTACAAATATCAACACATACACTTCAAGCACTTTGCTAAATTTTATTTAAAAGAAAAATGTAAGATTCTTTGAGATTCAACAAACAGGGCACACTGATCCAGTGGGGGGGGGGGGATTGATTAGAGAGGCTTTCCTGAAAGAGAAAGGTTGGTATGACCTCCAGTTAACTTGGTAATGGTCAGAAGCAAGGCGGTGAGTGGTCTAGGAAGAACTTCCATGAATAGGAAACAGCAAATGCCCATGGGCCAGAATGAGATTGACAGGTCTGGGCCGCTAGAGCTACAAGCCAGTGTGGTTTGTGGTTAGACGGAAGAGAGGCAATCGTACCACGCAGGACAGCAATGTGTCAAGTATTTAGGGTTTTATCCCAAGAACAAAGGGAAACCATTGAACAGTGCTATGCAGGGCATGGCATGATGAGATCAGTGTTTTAAACAGATCACTCTGGCTGAGGAGTCGGGTAGGGAAGTGTCAAGGGAAGTGGGGAGTGGCTGCAAGGACAACAAGATAAGGCTACATTTTCAGTCCAGGAATTTGGGTCACAGGTTTTTTTTTTTTTTTTTTTTTTTTGGGTTTTTTGGCTTTAATCAAAACTATATAATATAATCTTGTTATTTATGGTTTTCATCAGAGATAAGCCATATCACAATATGACATTCTCAGACTTCAGTTTTGGCAATCCAGATTTAAAAGGCACTATATTTGCCTGCTGGCAGAAAAGCCTTTCCCAGAGATGCTGTGCATTGGGCTAATTTGGCAAGTTCTATGGCAGACCATCTGTACAAAAATTCTCTGCTTTTTCTAGCACATTGAGCTCTGTGGTTCTGTTCGGAATAGCCTCAAAATGCTGTTTCATTGCTTCATTTCAGTTTCAAGCAGAGGGAAAAAATTTAAGAGCTTCTTAAAAGGTTTTATGCTGAGCTACTTTTTATTTTTGCTCCTCTATTTTTCTATCAGTATAATTTCTGAAGTGGGTGGTGCTAATTACTGGCTGATATCTGTCAAACACATAATTTCTAAACTTCAACTTCTTTTAAGGTTTCCCACATTAATAATTAAGTTAATAATTCTAGGCTAGGCCTTCCCTATTTCTTCCTGCCCCTTTCTATATGTAGAAAGTATAGTAAATCAGTATATTTCATATTTACTCATGATAAATACTTACCTACATTTTTATAATGAGTCATCGTAGACTCGGATCTTCAATGTCATTTGCCCCAAAAGATAACATGGTAAAGCTATTGTGAAAAAAATACGGAGCTATAAAGTTACAAGATATATTTCTGAGTCTAAAGAAAAACAAATAGAAATTTCTGAAAAGGAAGCCAAATTTAAGTTCAGGATTTTTCTTACAAAAGCAGGACAAGTCATTAACTCATGCTTTTCCAAAAGAAAAGTAGAAAATATACTTTGTGTACTTTAATCAAATTTGGAATTCGTAATTTAGCACTTAACCATAAATATGATTATGAGTATAAATTAGAATTAGATTATAAATCCATATTTCAAGTTTTTCTACAGTAAAACATATATTTATAAGCATAAAAAATGTCCATAAAGTATAACGACTACTCTGTGTGTGTATGTGTGTGTGTGTGTGTGTGTGTGTGTGTGTGAGTGTATTGTCTAAAATTTTCAGTGACAGATTACTTCCTTCATCCCATGACAGATTAGATCTTGAGGAAAATCAGTTTTCTGGCCAGGCCATTTGGTAAATGGACTGCAAGTGGGAGAGTATAGATAAAAGGAGCGGATAGGACCTTCTAGAAAGCTTGGGTTGTGGAAAGAGAAAGCATGAACTTTCATAGCCATAACCAAGAAGGGGAAGAGAGAGAGAGGCTACAAACATGGCTGTAGAAGGGAAGGATAGAGCCCAAACTAAAAAGATGACTACAACAGCTACCCAGTGAAAAGAACTCTGGTGCAAGTCTGACAATTTAAAGATTTTTATGAGGTCTGGCAGTGGAACAGGCAACATACCTTTCTTCTCCACTGCTTCATGAAAACTTCATTAAAAATATGTATTATCCATTAGCGTTTTAGTAGTCAGGTATGTGTTTGTTTTAATGTATTTATGTATTTTCCTTTGAGTGTGTTTGGGAGGCAGGGGATTATGTAAAGTCTGTTAAGACTGACCCATGGGAAGCCCCATCGCTCTTGGGCTAAAGTGGGAAATATAAAATATAAAAATTACCAAAGCTAGGTAAAAAAAAAAAAAAAAAAAAAAAAAAGGAGGGGGCACCTAGGTGGCTCTGCTGGTTAAGCACCAGACTCTTGATTTCAGCTCAGATCAGGATCTCCCAGGCCTGACATGGAGGCCTGGGTTGGGCTCCTGGTGAACACCAAGCCTGCTTGAAATTCTCTCTCCCCCTCCCTCCTTTCCTTCTTAACCCAGCTCCCATGCATGGAGGGAGGGGGACACGCTTTCTCAGCCTCTAAAACAAAAACAAAACCAAGAAACCTGGGGTTTGATTTGCAAAACATAAATAAATCATTATGAGGTTTAACCTAGGGAGTGGTTGAGGCCAAAGACTTTGAACTTCAATAGACCGCCCTTAGAAACCTTGCTCTCTCATTCAGAATGCAGTGATCTTGATCAAATGATTGAACCAGTCAATTTTGACATCTACAAAATGGGAATGAGAAAATGATAAAACTAGAGATGTAAGGATTAAAGTGGGTAACATATGAAATCCTCCGTGCAGTATTCGGAACATAGTAATTGCTTAACAAATGGTAGCTCTTATTATTTTAATTAACTTTCTAAAATAGAATCAAAATCTTCCTGATGCATATGTTATTTTAAATTTGCCTTTTGTAAGTAATATAATTTTCCCCAAAACAATAGTTTAAAATAGTGGAGTACCTATTTGAGTATTTATGACAAGAAATAGATAGGTATCAGTCATTGCCTAGCTACTCTTTTAAGACCCAAGATACTTCACGTGATAATATATATATATATATATATATATACATATTATATTTATATATACACACATATATATATCCTATAAAGCTATATGCAAGATATATTTTGTAAAATATGTTCATATAAAGCACAAAGGCTACACACACACACACACACACACACACACACAGAATTTAAGAAAATAGGCATTTTTGCTGTTTGGAAACCTCCATGGTACACAAACCATTACTTGGGTCTCTTAAGTTACCCCAGACATCCATTCCCTTTCTCTCGATAATATCATCATCTCTTTCTTCACAATGAGACATGAATATCCTTAAATCCTTCCCGGTTCTCCGCAAGACATTTCTCATCACAGCCCATCCTTCTTTCCTGTGTTCTCTGAGAAAGTTTTAGGGCAAATTTTGTTCAAAGTCAATTCTCTATTTTGTAGTAGTTCCCTCCTTACCCCTTCCACTCCACCCCACCTCCACCTCCGTCACCACTTCCCTTTCAGTGAGATTTATTCGGTTTACTCTCTCTCCTCAGATATTTCATCTCATGGGTAGTGGGAAGACAAATACTTTTTCATCTGTTTCCTAAAATAATTTATTTTTTAAAAGATTTATTTATTTTAGAGAGTGAGAGAGCAGGCAAGCAGGGGGAAGGGCAGAGGGAGAGGGAGAGAGAGAATCCTCAAGCAGGCTCCTCACTGAGCATGGAGCCTGACGTGGGGCTCAATGCCAGAACCCTGAGATCATGACCTGAGCTGACACCAAGAGTCGGCCACTCAGTCAACCAAGACACTTAGGTGCCCCATCTTTCCTAAAATAATTTTTTAAAGATTTTATTTATTTATTTGACAGAGAGAGAGCACAATCGGAGGGGGGGTGCAGGCAGATGGAGAGGGAGAAGCAGACTCCACACTGAGCAGGGAGCCCCACGTGGGGCTTGATCCCAGGACCCTGGGATCATGATCTGAGCTGAAGGCAGATGCTTAACCTACTTAGCCACCTAGGCACCCCCCTAAAATAACTTAAATAAAAATTTTTCTAACTTAAAAAAAGTGTTCTTTCCTTCGTTCACATGGAAAATTCCTATATAACAAGTGCTACTTAATCTATGAAGACTCTTGAGATTCCATTAGAGAGAGTTAGAAACTATGCTCTCTGTGCTCCCAAAATATTGTGGGCATGGTTTTTGTTTTATCCTCTAATCTTTCTCTGCATTCAAAATGCAAACATTTTATTGACAGACTGTGCCCTGAAGCATTTCATATCTTCCACTCTCCCCCTTCCACTTTGTGTTTAATTAATCCAGCATTGTGATCCCCCCAGTGTACGGGGTCTCAAATTTCCTTTCATTTGACATTAGATAATATTTTCATAGAAATGATCACATTCTTAGTTGTATGAATTGTGCCTGGATGTCTGTATGTTTTCTTCCATCCCACTGATCAGAACTCCTTAGCCACACCAATCACATGGTTTGTTCTGGACCTCAAAGAAGGAAATCAGACTATTAGCGGCCATTAATAATGTGCATTTTAATGGTTTTTGATGTGGGTGTATGTGTATTTCTTTTTTCTTTCTAGAATATGAGTTCTTTGAGGCCATTAAAATATGGACTAAATATTCAGTTCCAAATTCTGTTCTTTTTCTATTCCTACTATTCTCTCTTCTGAGATAATATCATCCCTATCCTTGGTTTCAATTACCTCCTATATGCAGATGTCTTAGTTCTTAGTCTGTTGGGGCTGCATAACAAAACACCAGAGACTGGGTAACTTATAAACAACAGAAATTTACTTCTCATGGTTCTAGAGCCTGGAAGTCCAAGATCCAGGTACTAGCATGGTCATATTCTGGTGAAGACCCTCCTCCTGGTTCATAGCATTTTCTCACTGTGTCCTCACATGGTAGAATGGGCCAGAAATCTCTCTGGAGTCTTTTTTATGTGCATTAACCTCATTCATGAGGGCTCCACTCTCATGGCTTAAGCACCTGCCAAAGGATCCACCTCCTAATACCATCATCTTTGGGGGTTAAGATCTCAACATAAGAATGTTGAGAAGACACAAACATTCAGACAATAGCAACAGTTATGACTCACAAATCAATATTTCCAATTCAGACTTCCAATATATGAACTCTAGACAAACTAAGGGATATTTCTTGATATCTCCCCAGAATATATCTCCCCTGGGATATATTTTCAACCTAACTTCTCTAAAACTAAGCTCATGAACAGTCTCCAAACTCTTTCCCATACTTGATCTTTTCTCAGTGTTTACTATCTTAAATTCCTGGTATATGATTCTTCTAGTTAACTATGCTTGTGGGGTCATCCTTCATTCCCAAATGCATCCATTACCAAGCTCTATTGATTTTACTTCCTAAAATATCTTGAATATGTCCATTTCTCTCTACCTCCTGTACCAGTATCTTAAAATAAGCAACCATTCTCTTTCCTCGGGGTTT